>NW_017671694.1:0-138103 GCF_001879085.1 Nicotiana attenuata
ATAGAGCAAATACCCGGGGTGCCACCTGTGATCAAATGGGTAGATATGGATAAATATTGCCAACAACCCTGGAAGCCAAGTGCTGCTCCCCTTCCAATCCCAAAGAAATTCAAAATGCATGATATACCAAAATACGATGGAACAACAGACCCACGAGACCACGTGACTGCATTCACAACAGGCGTAAAAGGCAACGATTTGACTAAGCAGGAGATTGAATCAGTATTAGTCAAGAAATTTGGTGAAACACTCATTAAGGGTGCACTAACATGGTATTCTCTTTTACCCGAAAATTCTATAAATTCTTTTGCTGAGCTAGCAGATTCTTTCATCAAAGCACACTCGGGAGCTCAAAAAGTCAAAAAAAGGATGGAAGATATTTTTAAAATTAAACAAGGGGACTCAGAATTGCTCAGGGAATTTGTGGACAGATTCCAGCGTGAAAGAATGACATTGCCACGTGTACCAGATAACTGGGCAGCTATAGCTTTCACAAGCAATTTGAATGAGAAAAGCTCAAAAGCTACGAGGCGACTCAAGGAAAGCCTTCGCGAATTCCCAGCTACAACATGGAATGACGTTTACAACAGATATAGCACGAAGTTGAGGATTGAAGAAGATATTATTTCACGACATCAAAAAGAAGAAAAGGTAAACTCAAGACGGGCGGAAAACGAAAAAAGGTCCGGTAAAAACAGGTACAAGCCATACATAGGACCTGCGGGAAGAGACTCACGGTCAAAACAGGACAATCAAAGGTACAATCACAGATCAAGGAATAGAGAGTCAGGCTCATCATCTAGATTTGGGAATGACCGAAGCACACGTGAATCACGAGATGATGATAGAGGTCTAAAGGCAAGGTTTGGCGGTTATAATTTTAACGTGAGCACTTCTGAGCTCGTGGCTGTTTTAAGAAGCATGGGAGATAAGGTTCGATGACCGAAAGAGATGAGATCGAATCCAAACAGGCGCAACCCTGATCATTGGTGCGAGTTTCACAATGACCACGGGCATAAAACGGCAGACTGCAGATTTTTAAAAAGTGAAGTTGATCATCTACTAAAACAAGGATATCTTACTGAGTTGTTTAGTGAAAAGGGAAAGCAAGCTTACATGAAGAACAGGCAGGACACCTTCTCCCAAAAGAACTATCAATGTTATAAGTGGGGGTGAAGATATCAATGGCGTATCATATACAGCAGCTAACAAGATTTCCAAAGTAACGATTACCCACAGGAAGCGGCTGCGACATGTCTTGGAGGATGAAAATATTACGTTCGATGATGCAGATGTCGAGGGTCTATTAACTCCACATAACGATGCACTGGTAATATCTTTACTTGTACATGACACTAACGTGAAACGAGTTTTAATTGATCCAGGTAGTTCCGTGAACATTATTTTGGTACGAGTACTACACGAGATGCAAGCAGAAGATAAATTGGTACCAAAAGAGCATACTTTGTCAGGATTTGACAATTCCAGTGTTATAACGAAAGGGGAGGTGATGCTTACTACATTCGCAGAAGGCGTTGTCAAAGACACAAAATTTCAGGTAGTGGAAATGGAAATGGCTTACAACATAATTCTTGGGAGGCCATCGATGAAATGGACGCTGTTCCATCAACCTTGCATCAAGTCATTAAATTTCCAGCGCCATGGGGAATATGTCAAATCAGGGGAGACCAACAGACATCTAGGAGCATCAACTCCGTGGCAAATTTAAGTGCGAAGGGTGAAGAGAAATAGCAATTACAGAATTCAGTTGAGGATAACATGACATCAACCTCAACTGAACAAGGGCAAACAGATGTGGACTCAAGGCCCAATTCTATTCAAGAACCAGAAGAAAATGAAAACATTAAAACGACGATAGAAGAGCTGGAGGCAGTGGTTTTGTTTATACACTGGCTAGAAAGAAAAGTGTATATAGGAGCCAGTCTCAGCCCGGATATGAAACGTAAGTTGATTGAATTTTTAAAAGCTAACGCAGATTGTTTTGCTTGGTCCCATTCTGATATGACAGGTATACCACCGGAGGTAATGACTCATAAGTTGAATGAAGACCCATCTCATCCACCTATCAAGCAAAAGAAAAGAAAGCAGGGCACTTTAAAAAATCAGGTGATTCAGGATGAGGTGCACAAATTGTTAAAAAATGGGTCTATTCGCGAGGTAAAGTATCCTGAATGGCTAGACAACATTTTTGTGGTACCTAAAAAGAACGATTAATGGCGAGTCTGTGTAGACTATACAGATCTTAACAAAGCTTGTCCTAAAGACTCTTTTCCATTACCTCATATAGATCAACTAATTGATGCTACTGCAGGGCATGAGTTGTTAAGTTTTTTAGATGCATATTCAGGTTACAATCAGATTAAAATGGATCCAAGTGATGAAGAAAAAATATCGTTCATAACAGACGGGGGACTTACTGTTATAAAGTAATGCCTTTTGGTCTAAAGAATGCAGGAGCAACGTATCAGAGGTTAGTTACCAAAATGTTTCAAGAGCATTTGGGAAAAACTATGGAGGTCTATATAGATGATATGCTCGTTAAAACTCAGCATTCAGGAGACCATATATCGCATCTTTCTGAAACGATTAAAATTTTGCGGAAATTTAATATGAAGTTAAATCCCGAAAAATGTGCATTTGGTGTTGCATCAGGTAAGTTCTTAGGTTTTCTTGTTTCTAATCGTGGTATTGAAGTGAATCCTGCACACGTTAAGGCCATTGAAGAAATCCCTGATATACTTTCGAGCAAGAAAGAAGTTCAAAGATTAACAGGGAGGATTGCAGCCTTGGGAAGATTCATTTCTAAATCATTAGAGAAGTGCTTTAAATTCTTCTCAGCCCTTAAGAAGCAGGATCATTTGAATGGAATGAGGAATGTCAACAGGCACTCAGGAATTTGAAAACATACTTATCAAATCCACCTTTGCTAGCAAAACCAAAGGCTTGGGAAAGACTACTCATTTACCTTGCTGTTTCAGAAGTAGCGGTAAGTGCTGTTTTGGTTCGAGAAGAACAAAGTAAGCAATCCCCTATTTATTATGTTAGTAAGTCTTTGTTAGATGCGGAGACGCGGTATCCTCAATTAGAAAAGCTTGCACTTGCATTAATCATGGCATCTAGGAAACAAAGACCTTACTTTAAGTGTCATCCTATTGCCGTAGTAACTGAATACCCTTTACGTAATATATTACATAAGCATGAGTTATCAGGTAGGTTGGCTAAGTGGGCTATAGAGTTAAGTGAATACGAAATCACGTACCAACCTATAACTGCTATAAAATCACAAGTGTTAGCTGATTTCGTGGCTGATTTTAGCCAATGGATGCAATTAGAAGCAGAAAAAGAATTACAGGTGCTCAATGGAGCTAATGCAGGAACTTGGACTTTATTCGCTGATGGTTCATCTAACGTAAAAGGTGCAGGTTTAGGGATTTTTTTGGTACCACCTACGGGTGAAACCATTTGACAAGCTATCAAATGTCATTTTATAACTAATAATGAGGCAGAGTGTGAGGCTGTGATTGCAGGTTTAGAATTGGCACGAGAACTTGGCATAAGTCAAATTATAATCAAAAGCGATTCGCAACTCGTGGTTAATCAAATGCTGGGGACTTATACAGCCAGGGAAACAAGGATGAAACAGTATTTAGAAAAGGTGCGGGAATTGATAAGCAATTTCAAACCTGGAAAGTTACACAAATACCAAGGGATGAAATCTCGAAGCAGACGCCTTAGCTAATCTCGCATCTGCGGCTGACGTAGCAAGTGATGCAAGCGCCTCAATTATTCATTTATTTCATTCAATTCTTGACCCCGACAAGAATGAGGTAAATTTTAATAATTTAACTTGGGATTGGAGGAACGAAATTGTTGCTTTTTTGCAGTATGGAACCATCCCTGATGACAAGAAAAAAGCTCATGCGCTTCGAAAAAAAGGCTACTCGGTACTGCTTAAACCAGGGCAACCTATATCGTAAAATATTCGGTGGTCCCTTAGCCGGATGCCTCGAACCTTCTCAAACGGAGTACGTAATGAGGGAAATACACGAGGGGCATTGTGGGGATCACGCCGGAGGAAGATCACTGGTGAGAACCTTAACTAGGGCAGGTTATTACTGGCCTAAAATGGAAGAAGAAGCAGACAGTTTCGTGGCCAAATGTGATAAATGTCAGAGGTACGGTAATAATATGCATAGACCTGCGGAGTTATTACATCCAGTCATTGCACCGTGGCCGTTTATGAAATGGGGAATGGATATCGTGGGTCCATTACCACAAGCAAAAGGGCAGGTAAAATTTCTGCCCATACTCACTGATTATTTTACTAAATGGGTAGAGGCAGGAGCATTCAAACAGGTACGAGAAAAGGAAGTCAAAGATTTTATTTGGCGAAATATCATATGCCGATTCGGTGTACCAAAGGAGATCGTATGTGATAACGGCCCTCAGTTTATAGGAACTCAAATCACGGAATTTTTTCAGAGTTGGCAGATTAAAAGGATTATATCTACACCTTACTATCCCGTGGGTAATGGGCAAGCAGAATCAACGAACAAGGTTATTATCAATAATTTAAAGAAGCATTTAGAAGAGTCAGAAGGAAATTGTCCAGAAGTGCTACCTGGTGTTTTACGGGCATATCGCACAACAACAAAAACAAGTACGGGAGAAACACCATTTTCATTGGTTTACGGAGCAGAAGCTTTAATTCCAGTTGAGATAGGAGAGCCAAGTACGAGGTTTGCACATGCAACAGAAGAGTCTAATAGCGAAGAAATGTGTGTAAGCCTCGATTTACTTGAAGGAAGAAGGGAAGCTGCATTAGTAAGAATGGCAGCACAAAAGCAAGTCATAGAACGGTACTACAACCGGAAAGCACGCCTCAGATTTTTCAAAATTGGGGACTTTGTGCTCAAAAAGGTTTTTCAATCTACAAAGACAGCTAATACGGAAAAATTAAGTCCGACATGGGAAGGACCCTATAGGATCTATGGCATTGCAGGCAAAGGAGCATATGAGTTGGAAACAATGAATGGCAAAATACTACCTTCGCATTGGAACGCGGTTCACCTAAAGAGATACTATTTCTAAAGAATACCCACGGTCACGTACCCATCTTTTAAAGTTTATTTTTGAATTGTTAAAATTTTACTAACAATTTTAGATGATAGCAAGAAAGCTAACCCGTACTAAATGATGAGTCACGACCTGTAAGGCACATGGAATAAACTAAAATTCCTGGCCTAGGGTTACAATTATTCTGATATAAATACAAACGGGCTAAGCAGTCTTCATCTAAAATCGCACCTTCGAGTCCCGTATGTTTTTCCTTTTCAGGAAAATGAAAAAAAATGAGAGAAACAATCAAGTGCTCGAGGCTTCATACTTCAACGCTCAAACACTTGGGGGACTACATAATACACACGAGTATGTGTTATAAAGAAGGCAAAGAAGATTGAGGAAAAATCAAGCCTAAAAAAGTCAAGTAAAGAGTAAAAGTTGCAAAGTCACGAGCCAAGGCCAAAGAAAACCTTTCTGTAGTTAGGGTAAAAGCCATGTACTAAAACGAGTTATAAAGAAAAACCTCGTATTTTTATTATTCTGAAACGGGTTATAAAGAAAAAGCTCGTGTTTGTAATCTGATTATAAATCTGTTACAAGAAAAACAGTTACGAGAAAGTTATAGATGTAATTCGAATACATGTAAAGAATTATTTAAAACTAGACAAAGTTCAAATGAAAACTTGTCAATGTTATTTCAAAAGAAACATGTGTGTTCCTATTTCTTTATCGTATGTTAACACCATTATGAAGTCGAGACGTCTTCTTCATTAAGTGTCGAAATATAAAAGGGTCCTCTTTTATAAAATTCATGTTTAATTTAGTTATTCATGAAGTTAACAGAAGCATTTTCTAAAGAATAAAAATGCAGATTATTCAATAAGTCCTTAGAAACAAAGGCAAGAATAATTTAAATAGAAGTTCAAGATGGTAACGAGAAAACTTCTAAAATATTAAAGTATAAGACTAAGTAAAAACTTAGTCGAAAAACTATGAATTGTTTATACAAATTGCCCCATAAAAGGACTTGGGGACTTGCGTTTCCAAAATCAACCCTTAAATAAAGCTAAGGGTTTGATTACAATTTTCCAAAATAAACCCTCAAATGAAACCTAGGGTTTTAAATATAATCTTCCAAAAAGGTACCAGCAAAAAAGAGAGAATTCAAACTGTTTAAATTTATCACTAAGAAGATGAGGGAACTGAAGAAGGCGCATCAACGGCAACGGGCTCAACTTGGGCAGGTGCATCAACAGTTGCGGGTTGATCTTGACTCACAGCAATAGGCTCGATAGGGCTTGGAAGAGTTGAGATACCCATATCAACTTCAACATTCACGGAAGCTTCGGCCACAGGAGAAGGAAATTGAGTTTGCTGAGCCTTCTCAATGGTTTCGTTGATCTTAGCCAACTAAGACTCTAAGTTGAAATTTTCTTGGCCAGCTTCAATTAGGTATCACGGTGTGAGTTCAGAAACGCCCAGCTTGCCTCAATAGCAGATTTCTCTTCAAGGGTCTCATAATCCCTTTCCCAATCAGCAATCTCATTCTTTAGCTCCTCATTTTCAGCCAGGGCAGAGTTGTAAGAAATTTGAAGAGAGGCATGGGAGCTTTCTAAAGCACGCACCTTATCAGAAGAGACTCGAAGGTCTTCTTGTGCTTAAGTTAAGCTTTGCACGAGCGCCCCAGAGTAAGTCTCTTTTTGACTCAAGAGAACCTTCAATTCTCTGATCTCTTCACTGGCCTTGGATAGTTGTTCTGAGAAGGAAGACTCGAGACGCTCTTTTTCTTTTTCTGTTTGGCTTGAGGAAGCTTTTGCAACTGCTAATTCTGAGGTTAAAGCTCGCACCTGCTGCTCTAAGGTACTCTTGCTTTCTTGTAAGAATTCCACATCAATTTGTAAACTCTCGAACTACTCCTTCCAATTGAATGCCTCTAACTGAGAATAGCGTGCTATCTGCTCCAAGAGGGAGATTCTGTTTATCATTTCTATACCGATAAGATTGGCCTAAAAAAAGGGGGAAAGAGAAATTAGAATCCCAAAGATAAAAAAACTACAAAGTAACAAAAAAGAATGTAAATACCTTCAAGGTAGCATGCACAATATCGTTCATCAGAGTCAGGGAACTATGGCTCTCCAACTTTGCTTTTTCAATTGGGCCAATCAAAGGCTCCAGCCATACATCTGCCTGACCTGATTTCCTCAAAAGGCTGCTCTCAGCAGGAACTTCAATAACCACCCTCCTCATAGCGACACTTTTACTTGAAGAACCTACCTCAGTATGATGAACGATTGGAGGTAGAATTGTCAAAGGAGGAGTGGTAGAAGAGGTAAGAACAGTCGAGGTAAGAACAGTTGAGGAAGGAACAGTAACAGCTGGGGGTGGCAACGAAGGAATCACATGCACGGGAGTTGAAAAAGAGGCTAGGTGTGTTTCATCTAAAACAGGCCCTAAACTTCCACTATCAAAATCGCTAATAAAAAGTTGTTCAATGGACTCACGAGTATCACCAGGGTCAACGTCATCGTCAGGAATTACCACCGGGGCTTCAATGGACTTAGAAAGAGAACGGAATGACGGGGAGACGCCTCTGCTTCGTCATCGGAAATTATGCATCTTCGAGCTCGAGGCCTTGTCACCAAAGAGCCCCCATCTTCCTCTTCTTCGGAATCTTCTTCTTCAACGGCTTTTCTCTTCGACGAAGAACCCAAGACTATTTCTTGAGCCCTTTCCAAGGAGATACGGGTTTTCGAAGAGGCACGGGAAGCCGCAACTGCCTCGGCAGTAACTCCTCGAATAGCAAATCTTGATAAAAAGATGGATTGAAATTAGAGCCATAAAAAGAAACATATGTATAAAAGATGAAACAAAATAAGAAGCTCTTACCATGAGTCTTTACTTTCCAACCAAAACGGTTAGAAATTGTCTTCCAAGACCTCCCAACCATTGGTGCGATCTTCAGTAATATGTCTACCCAGCCACGAAAATTGGGAACATCTTCCACAACTCCCATGGTTGCTAAAAAAGGAAAAAGAAAAGCAAAATTAGAAAAGTTGATAAACTTGAAGGAAAAAAGGCACGAATAGGATAAAAAACTTACGTGCAAAGTTCCACTTCTCAGGGAAGGGAACGTTATCTTCACCCACTAAACCAACAGTGGGGGCAGCAACAAACCGGGCATACCAGCCACGGTCCTTGTCATCCTCAGGGCTCACCAAAACCCTCTTACTCCTGGCTACTAGTGTAAAAACACAATTGCGAAAAAGCCTAGGGGAGTAAAGATGAATTAGATGAGGGAAAGTAAATGGAACACCGGCTGAAATGGTTAAATGCCTTAAACAAGCAACAACCCTCCATATGATTGGGCCAATTTGACCCAAACAAACATCGAAGAAACGACAAAAATCAAGAATGACTGGGTCAATAGCTGGTTTGAACCCTAAGGTGAAAGGGTATGTATAAATAAAAGAAAACCCCATCAAGTAAGAAGTGATTCTCTGATTTGGGTTAGGAATAATAATAGGAAAATCATCACTCCAATAGCAATCTTTGCGAACTACAGGAGCCAAATTTTCTGTAATCTGAGTGGGGAAAGCATCAGCACGATCTAAAGTAGAAACCTGATTCCTAAGAGATTCTTTGTCATGATAAAAAGACAATTCCGTACGAACTATCTCTTCTACTAAAGGCTCATGTAATGGTTCAGAAGGTTCTTTACCCCTAGAGGAAGATTTTTAAGAAAGGGAACCTCTAGTTCTAGAAGAAGGACTAGAACTAGGAGATAAAGCAGAAGAGCTTCACTAGGGAAGGTATCAACAATGGAAGCCCTTCTAGGGTTAGGATTCGATGAAGACATAATGAAAAAAGATGATACAAAGAAGAAACAAACAGAGATTTGAGAAATAAAGTGTTCAGTAAACTTTATGAAGTAAAGACAAAGAAAGAAGTTATATTTATACCGATGAGCAACCGTCAAAGGGAAAAGTGCAATGATGGAAGGACCATAATAATGATAACTGACACTTCGTAAACAGGGAAGTCGAAAAGAAAGCCTAAAAAAGTGCTGCAAAATTGCAGAACCAATAAGAAGGAGACACGTGTGAAACGCATTAAATGGAAGTGACAATTGAAGCGTTAATTCTGTCACAGCATTAATGGTGACAAAAATTCCCGTTTTAATGAAATCCACTTCCCAAATATTCAATTGATGAATAAATGGCAAGTGGGGGGACTATCTGTATTGGGAAAATTGAGTTTACATATTAAAGTAGCATGAAGATGACGTGTCGTGAAACGTAGACTGATCAAATGGTAAAAGAATTTCAACTAACCAAGAGGCACGAGTAGCAATGGATGCGAGCAAAGGCAAAGGAAGAGGCACGGGCAGACATTCAAAGGATTCAGTGCCCGTACCTATTCAAGACATTTAAATCCAAGAATCAAGAAGAATCAAGAGAATGAATTTGACAGCATATGAGAGTCCAAATACAGTATTTGGTAGGCCTTAAATGCTGAAAACGTTAGAGAATCTGTCTTGAATATAATGATTATGTAACGTAGCATTCAATGTCATTAATTGCCCATAATGGCCTTGTTATGACAAAGGCAAGACATATATCTCGAAAATAGCTATAAATAGGAGGGGGCTAAACAATTGTAGGGACACGAAAACGATCATCTGAATATACTTTGGTTTGCTTGTTTTATTCAATTATATTCTGGCTATCCAAATTACTTTCTTTTATACATTCTTGCGATTATCAGTAACCCGTATTCTTCTAAATTATAGCTTCAGTCAAAATTCCATTTTTTTGGTTAAACAGGAACTCCAGCTAGCACTCGGAAAGTTCCAGCATAATATGCATGATTATGGAGCTCCTACATATAAACTTCTTACATATTATGTTGGAGCTCCAGTATATTATGCTGGAAGCTCATATGTAAAAAATTCGAACTCTAGCATATTATGCTGGAATATTTCCGGATTTTTAAGGGTGTTTTTGTTCAGATTTTATTTTTACATGAAAAACTAGTTAAAATTTTGCTTATTTTTGAAATTGTTTATAAATCTAGCTATTTTTTATTTTTTCCGAAATTCTCAAAAAAATAATTAGATTTGAAGACTTTAACTTATCAACAATCGATATTTCTTTAACGACGAGATGATCCTTAGTTAGAGTTAGATAATTCATGTCTTCATACTACTCTAACAAACTTTAAAAATTTGACAAGTGACATAAAAGTCTTCTCCAATGAAATAAAATCTTTCTAATTTAGTTCAGTGGTAAGTTCTCTTGAGCGGTCTTAGTCCTAGTAGATATTTAGATGATTGATTAAGTGCACTTGGAGTTTGTGGAATTAGGTATAATCATTTGTCATCCACACCGAAATTTTATCAAAGAAAAACAAGAAGAGGACAAAATAGAAATAATAGAATTGACAAAAGTATGGTTTACACTAAATTAATGAATCTTCATTACAAGACTAGTTCCTAACAAATCTCACCCCTTAAATGGTCCTCCCCTTGGATAATTAATGCATATATAATCAACCACTCGTTAACTTTATAAATATCATGGACCTATCTTCTTTCTTTTTTTTTCGGTTTTCCATCCGGTGTTCGGTATTCACTTTGGGGCCCGACTAAATCCGGATTCGCGCCGGGAAGTCCCACATTGGGAGTAAAGCGTTCCCTAACAAAGGCGACTCTATATCTAAAGACTCGAACTCGAGACCTCTTGTTAAGGATGAACGAGTACTTACCACTCCACCACAATGCTTGATGGTATGGACCTATCTTTTTAATCTTCCTATTCCAAACTATATAGAGTTTGACACTTCCTTTCTAAAGTTTTTTGGAAGCAATACTACTCTCAGCTAACCCTTTTTTTTCTTCTTTTTTTGTGGCCATAACTTAACGTGATGTCTTTATATGATATGCGATTATTAATTGGATATAACTAAGGCCACAATATATTTCTCTAATAACAATTTTTTAATATTAAAAGTTTTGTTGAATTATCTTTCCTTAAGCCAGTTTAAAGGGAAAAGAAAAATGACTAAATCACGGAAGAAATCATTCCACCTTCAATGCTTGAAATCGACAAACTATAAGAGTGTTTTTTCCATTTGCTTGTTAACTCTTATGAATGTGTTTATTCAAATAAAATAAAAAATTAAGGACTAGCAATTCTGAGTAACGGACGACACATTTTGACAAAGCAAGAAGAAAACAGAGAAAATAAAAATTAGTTTTGGGGCACAAAGCAACAGGAAGGTTTTTTTTAAATGAAAAAAATTCTTGTTTACTCTGACGAATAAGTTTATCTAAAAATAATTTTTCAAAAAAGGAAAAAGATAAAGCAATTCTGAGTAAAGAAGAGAAAAAAGAAATAGAAGTGGGATAAAGCAGCAAAAAGCGTGTGAAGGTCAGCGTGAGGCTGACACGTGGGTAATATAACGTGTTGCCACATGGAGTGTTTCCAACTAAGATACATCTTAACGTCAATACATGCAAATTTTAACGCTATTTTAGTGCTTTGTAGCTATTTATTTTTTTTTTGATTTAATTTAATAAAAAAAAAATGAGATGTCATGGGGTGTCCTTAGATATAAAGCGAAGAACGAAAAAAAGTTAAAAACCATAAATAAAGTAAGGTCATAGAAAGTGAGATGTTTAAGTGATAAGGGTGCAGGTTGATGACACTACATTTGCCTTTAATTCAAAGTTATTGTAAAATTTTGCAATATGAAGGCTTTAATCTTGGCCTCTTATATATTTTGTGAAAGAAAGCACATGGACTATTAATTAAGAATGGAACTATATAAACCACTAGCTATAAGGAGTCTCTAATTAATCGAGCTTTTTGCTGATTAACCATTTAATGTCAATTGAACATGCGTAATTAATTAGTATGGAGACGTAGAAGTCATCCTTCTAATAAGGAGACCACAAATGAGCGAAGAGGAAATTGCAGAATTGAAAAGCAATAAAACAGAACACTGGAGCCAGTAAACCTATCTATGCTTATTTATCGATCCATTTACTTGTACTTGCAATTTATTGTTAGACCTTGAGCGGCTCAAATGGAAAGACATGAATAGTGACGATTCAAATAATAGCCGACGACAGCTTGCTTGGGTATGAGGCCTAATTGTTGATGCTTTGCGTTACTAGCAATGTTGCTGGATCTAGCAAGTCAACGCCCCCATTGAGGCCCTTACCAGAGAGGTCAGGACATGTACTACTCTGGATGTAAACCACGAGTTATTAAGAGTTTATAATTAATCGAGTTTTTTTGCTGGTTGACACTATAATTTCAAAGTCATCCTTTTAACGAGGGAAATGAACAACACATTATGACAACAATTTGTTGAAATTACGGGAAATGAAACATATGTGGAGGATTCATAATCTATCTCAAGTAATTCCGAATTGTAGAGTTGATCGATTGTCATATTGATTGGGTTGAAATATTATATCTCTAAGTAAGTCTGCAGAAGAATAAGCGACCTACTGGTAGTTTCTTATCCTTGAGAAATTGGACTTGCTCCTATGTTTCTTTATATGATTTCTCGCTTTGTGCTACATATCGTCAACTGTCAACTGTTCGACACGTTCAAGGAATTAGATTTTGTCACGACCCGAATTCCCACCCTCGGGAGTCGTGATGGCGCCTACTGGTACGAGCTAGGCAAGCCAATAAATTTCACAATTTACCCCCCCCCCCCCCTTTTTTTTTCTCATTTTACATTCATTGGCAATTCTAATAATGATAATAACATTTAAACAATGGAATTTAACATAAGCGGAAGAAAGAAGCCATAAGCTAACTGAACACGAATATCTAATACAACTGTTTGAACCTCGACTACCCAGAACTGGTGTCACAGTATCACAGACGGTCTAAGAATACTACAAATAAAGGTCTGAAAGAAATAGATACAACACTGTCTCTGGAAATACATGAAAGAAACAAAAATAGTAGATGGAAGGAGACGCCAAGACCTACGGACGCCTGCAGGACTACCTCGGGTCGCCTGATGAACAAGAATCAGCAATCCCACTGCGGTCCAAAGTCTACAACACTGGGGTCTGCACAAAAGAGTGCAGAGTGTAGTATCAGCACAACCGACCCCATGTGCTAGTAAGTGTCTAGCCTAACCTCGGCGAAGTAGTGACGAGGCTAGGACCAGACTATCAAATAAACTTGTGCAGTTGTACAATATACATCGGAAAGGAAAACATGCTTCGGGGAATAACAAATAAAATAGAATCTCAAGAGAATTATCAGGGAACCAAAAATTCAACTTCTAACAAGGATAAGGAAACAAAGGCAGATTTCACTCTCGGTTCACATCTTGTTGCAGGCGTGCAACCCGATCCCATTTCTCATATCTTGTGGTAGGCGTACCACCCGCTCCCATTTCAATATATCTCGTGGTAGGCGTACCACTCGCTCCCATTTCATTATATCTTGTGGTAGGCGTACCACCCGCTCCCATTTTATTAAATCTCGTGGTAGGCGTACCACCCGCTCCCATTTTATTATATCTTGTGGTAGGCGTACCACCCGCTCCCAATTCATTATATCTTGTGGTAGGCATACCACCCGATCCCATTTTATTATATCTTGTGGTACGCGTACCACCCGATCCCACGTACAAGCCAAGAAAAATCACAAGGAATCCCAGCAATGGAAACAATATTATCAACAAACATCCTGGTAAGGCAACAATGATATTTCAACGATATCCCGGCAAGGGAGAAACGGCTATAACCAAACTTGTCACAAAATCTAACTACCTCAGCTATAGCCAAACTTGTTACAACACCTAACTGTCTCAGCTATAACTAAAGTTGTTACAACACCTAACTATCTCAGCTATGACTAAACTTGTTACAACGCCTAACTATCTCAGCTATAACTAAACTTGCTACAATACCTAACACAATGAATCATCAACCTAAGCATCCGTAACATCAACTAAGAATATAATGATCTCTTCTCTTCCTTACTTTTACTTCACAATTCACTTCACAACTCAAACCAATGCTCTAGAGTTTCAATTATCACTTATACTTTCACAATTCGTTATACAACTGGAGCCAACGCTCCTCAATGTTCATAGGTCACAATTCTTTTCACAACTTTACACAACAAATAGAAACCTTCACCAAGGCATGAATAATGCAACGAAGTCATGAAAATCACAATATAAGACCCACGGTCATACTTGACACCAACGTATAGATACTCGTCACCATGCCTATACGTCGTACTCAACAAGAAGCAAATAGAAAATAAAACACAACTCCTAATCTCTCAAGCTAAGGTTAGACCAAACACTTACCTCAATGCCTTGAACACAACTCAAGTCTCAATTATAGCTTTACCCCTTGATTCCACCGCCAATTTGCTCGTATCTAATCAGAAATTAATTAATTACATTAATAAACGCTAAATGAATCAACCCCAATGCATGAAAATGAGTTTTTCAAAGTTTTACCCAAAAAGTCAAAAATTGCCCTGGGCCCACGTGGTCAAAACCCGAGGTTCGAACCAAAACCCGATTACCTATTCCCCACGAACTCAAATATATAATTTACTTTGAAATCGGACCTCAAATTGAGGTCCAAATCCCCAATTTTTGAAAAACCTAGGTTCTACCCAAAACACCCAATTTCCCCCATGAAAATCTTTGATTTTAGGTTGAAATCATGTTAAAAGATGTTAATAATTGAAGGAAATGAGTAAAAACTAACTTACAATTGATTTGGAAGAAGACTTGTTCTTGGAAAATCGCCTAAGTGTGTTTGGGTTTGAGAAAATATGAAAAATGGGGTTCAAAACCGTTTAAGTGTAAAATTGGAGGTCTCTGATATGGGAAATGCGAACAGGGGTTCGCAATTGCGAACCCCGACCTCTGCAGATATGGGAATTGCGAAGCTTGGTTCGCATTTGCGAACGCTTCAAATTTTAGGGACCTTCGCATTTGCGACCTATTGCTCGCATTTGCGAGGTCTGACCAATATGGGAGGTATCGCATTTGCGGACATAAATCTCGCATTTGCGAGGAAAATGGCAGACCTGGGTTGTTCGCATTTGCGAGGCAGCCTTCGCATTTGTGAGCCAGGCTTCGCAAATGCGCAGCCTGCAGGTCTGTTCATACCAGCAAATTTTTAAGTTCAAAAATGCACACCGTGGCCTATCCAAAACGCACCCGAGCCCTCGGGGCTCCAAACCAAATATACACATTACCTCAAAAAAATCCTACGGACTTATTCGTGCGATCAAATCGCCAAAATAACATCATAAACATCGAATTAAACCTCAAAATCCATAAATTCTTTCAATCTTCATAAAACATCAAATTTTCCAATTTAGGTCCGAATCACGTCAAACGACGTCCGTTTTCAACTAAATTTCATAGGAATGACTTAAACCATATATAAGACCTGTATCGGGCGCCGGAACCAAAATACGGGCCCGATACCAACACATTCTAATCAATTTTCACTTCAATTTTCCTTAAACAATTTCAGAAAACAATTTTTCGAAAAAATTCATTTCTCGGGCTTGGGACCTCGGAATTCGATTCTGGGCATACGCCCAAGTCCCATATTTTCCTACGGACCCTCCGGGACCGTCAAATCATGGGTCCGAGTCCGTTTACCCAAAACGTTGACCAAAGTCAAATTAATTCATTTTAACATCAAAACTTAGCATTTTCACAGAATTTCATATTTATGCTTTCCGGCTACGCGCCCGGACTGCGCACGCAAATTGAGGCAACTCTAAATGAGGTTTTCAAGGCCTCGGGGACACAAAATTCAATTAAAAACAGGTTATGACCCTTTGGGTCGTCACATTCTCCACCTCTAAAACAACCGTTCGTCCTCGAACGGACAGAAGAAGGAAGTACCTGAGTCGGGGACAAGATGAGGATAACGACTCCGCATATCGGAATCGGACTCCCAGGTCGATGCCTCAGGAGGCTGACCTCTCTACTGAAAACGAACAGAAGGGAAAATCTTGGACCTCAACTGACGACCCTACCGATCTAGAATAGCTACCGACTCCTTCTCATAAGACAAGCCCTTGTCCAACTGGACAGTGCTGAAATCTAACACGTGGGCTGGATCGCCGTGATACCTCCGAAGCATGGACACATGGAAAACTGGATGCACGGCTGAGAAGCTCGGCGGCAAAGCAAGTCTATAAACCACCTCTCCCACTCGATCAAGAATCTCAAACGGACCAATGAACCTAGGGCTAAGCTTGCCCTTCTTCCCAAACCTCATCACGCCCTTCATAGGCGACACTCGGAGCAATACCCGCTCACCAACCATAAAGGCCACATCTCGAACCTTGCGGTCTGGATAGCTCTTTTGCCTGGACTGAGCTGAACGAAGCGTATCCTGAATGATCCTGAACATGTCCAAGGCCTCCTGAACCAAATCTGTACCCAACAACCGAGCCTCTCCCGGCTCAAACCATCCAATTGGAGACCGACACCGCCTACCATATAAAGCCTCATAAGGAGCCATCTGGATACTCGACTGGTAGCTGTTGTCATAGGCAAACTCCGCCAAAGGCAAAAGCTGATCCCACGAACCTCCAAAGTCAAAGACACAAGCTCGGAGCATATCCTCCAAAATCTGAATAGCCCGCTCGGACTGTCCGTCCGCCTGGGGATGAAATGCTGTGCTCAACCCAACTCGCGTGCCCAACTCTCGCTGAACTGCTCTCCAGAAGCGTGAGGTAAACTGCATACTCCGGTTCGAAATGATAGATACAGGCACACCATGAAGATGAACAATCCCCCAAATGTAGATCTCAGCTAACCTCTCGGATGAGTAGGAGACTGCCACAGGAATAAAATGCGCTGACTTCCTACTCAAAGCATCGGCCACCACATTGGCCTTTCTCGGATGATTTAAAATGGTGATATCATAATCCTTCAACAACTCCAACCACCTCCTCTGCCTCAAATTCAACTCCTTTTGCTTGAACAAATACTGAAGACTCTTGTGATCCGTGAACACCTTACATGCCACGCCATACAGATAATGCCTCCAAATCTTCAATGCGTGAACTATGGATGCCAACTCCTAATCATGAACCGGATAGTTCTTCCCATGAATCTTCAACTGCCGTGAAGCATAGGCAATAGCCTTGCCATCCTGCATCAACACTGCACCAAGCCCAACACGGGAAGCATCACAATAGACTGTATAAGGCCCTAAACCTGTGGGCAAAACCAACACCGGTGCCATAGTCAGAGCTGCCTTGAGCTTCTGAAAGCTCGCCTCACACTCATCCGACCATCTGAACTGGGCACCCCTTCTGGGTCAACCTGGTCATCGGGGCTGCAATAGATGAAAACCCCTCCACGAACCGACGATAGTAGCCTGCCAATCCTAAGAAACTCCGAATCTCTGTAGCTGATGCCAGTCTAGGCCAGTTCTCGACTGCCTAAATCTTCTTTGGGTCCACCTGAATACCCTCTGCTGATACGACATGACCCAGAAATGCAACTGAACTCAACCAGAACTCACACTTCGAAAACTTGGCGTACAACTGACTATCCCTCAAAGTCTGAAGAACCACTCTAAGATGCTGCTCGTGCTCCTCTCGGTTGCGGGAATATATCAAAATATCATCATGAAGACTATCACGAACGAATCCAAATAAGGCCTGAACACTTAGTTCATCAAATCCATAAGAGTTGCTGGGGCATTTGTCAACCCGAATGACATCACCAAGAACTTATAATGCCCGTACCGAGTGCGGAAAGCTGTCTTAGGGACATCAGATGCCCAAATCCTCAACTGATGGTAGCCAGATCTCAAGTCAATATTGGAAAATACCTTGGCACCCTGAAGCTGATCAAACCAATCATCAATCCTCGGCAATGGATACTTATTCTTGACTGTAACCTTGTTCAATTGTCGGTAATCAATACACATTCTCGTTGACCCATCCTTTTTCTTGACAAATCACACCGGCGCACCCCAAGGCGAAACATTGGGTCTAATGAAACCCTTCTCAAGCAAATCCTGCAACTGTTCTTTTAACTCCTTCAACTCCGGCGGGGCCATACGATATGGCAGGATAGAAAAGGCTGAGTGCCCGGAACTAGATCAATGTAGAAGTCAATATCCCTGTCGGGTGGCATACCCGACAGGTCTGAAGGGAAAACATCAGGAAACTCACAAACAACAGGCACATAATCATATAGAGGGAACCTCAGCACTAGAATCACGAACATAGGCTAAATAGGCCAAACACCCCTTCTCGACCATACGCCGAGCCTTCACATACGATATAACACTGCGGGTAGAATGACCAGGAGTCCCTCTCCATTCTAAACGAGGCATACCCGGTAAAGCTAAGGTCACAGTCTTGGCATGACAGTCCAAGATAGCGTGGTAAGGTGATAACCAGTCCATCCCCAATATAATATCGAAGTCAACCATGTCTAAAAGCAACAAATCCACACGAGTCTCAAGAACTCCAATCACCACAATACAAGAATGATGGACTCGATCGACCACAATAGAACCACTCACTGGTGTAGACACATAAACAGGAACACTCAATGAATCACTAGGTATGGCCAAATACGGCGCAAAATAAAACCGAGGCTTCTCTACCAGAAACCAAAACAACACCTGCACCTCCACCTCTAATACCTTTACCTCCACCTCTAGCATCTCTACCTCCACCTCTAATACCTTTACCTCCACCTCTAGCATCTCTACCTCCACCTCTAATACCTCTACCTCCCCCTCTAATACCTCTCTCTGAGTGATGTGGAGAAACTTCTCCAGAAATAGCTGCGTGAACTGCTCCCAAGTCGAAGCTGGCGATCCGGCTGGTCTAGCCAAGTAATAATCTCTCCACCAAGTCTTGGCGGATCCAGACAAGCGAAAAGTAGCAAAATCGACCCCATTGGTCTCAACTATCCCCATGTTTCTGAGAACCTCATGACAGCTGTGTTGATAATCCTGGGGATCCTCAGTAGATGCACCGCTGAATGTAATAGTGAAGAGCTTGGGGAAACTTATCCAATCTCCACAAAGCCTCCGAAGACGTAGCTGATCTATCACCGGTCTGTGCTGCTTCCCGGCTGAAGAAGCGGTACATGACCTCTTCATTTGCGAAAGAACAAGAGTAGAGGTTTCAATTTAGCATTGAGAGAACAAAATCGCACGATAGGAAAGAATGAATGTGAAGTTTTTCCTAACTCTGTAGCCTCTGGGGATAAATACAGACGTCTCCGTACCGATCCCTCAGACTCTACTAAGCTTGTCTCTGAACAGTGAGACCCATGTAACCTAGAGCTCTGATACCAACTTGTCACGACCCGGATTCCCACCCTCGGGAGTCGTGATGGCGCCTACTAGTACGAGCTAGGCAAGCCAATAAATTTCACAATTTACCCCCCCCCCCCTTTTTCCTCATTTTACATTCATTGGCAATTTTAATAATGATAATAACTTTTAGACAGCGGAATTTAACATAAGTGAAAGAAAGAAACCATAAGCTAACTGAACACGAATATCTAATACAACTGTTTGCACCTCGACTACCCAGAACTGGTGTCACAGTATCACAGACGGTCTAAGAATACTACAAATAAAGGTCTAAAAGAAATAGATACAACACTGTCTCTGGAAATACATGAAAGAAACAGGAATAGTAGATGGAAGGAGACGCCAAGGCATACGAACGCCTGCAGGACTACCTCGGGTCGCCTGATGAACAAGAATCAGCAATCCCACTGCGATCCAAAGTCTACAACACTGGGTTCTGCACAAAAAAGTGCAGAGTGTAGTATCAGCACAACCGACCCCATGTGCTGGTAAGTGTCTAGCCTAACCTTGGCGAAGTAGTGACGAGGCTAGGACAAGACTATCAAATAAACCTGTGCAGTTGTACAATATACATCAAAAAGTAAAGCAGAAATAAACAATAAAGATGGGAGGGGGAAACATGCTTCGGGGAATAACAGATAAAACAGAATCTCAAGAGAATTTTTAGGGAACCAAAATTTCAACTTCTAACAAGGATAAGGAAACAAAGGCAGATTTCACTCTCGGTTCACATCTTGTTGCAGGCGTGCAACTCGATCCCGTTTCTCATATCTTGTGGCAGACGTACCACCCGCTCCCATTTTATTATATCTCGTGGTAGGCGTACCACCCGCTCCCATTTCATTATATCTTGTGGTAGGCGTATCACCCGCTCCTATTTCATTAAATCTCGTGGTAGGCGTACCACCCGCTCCCATTTTATTAAATCTCGTGGTAGGCGTACCACCCGCTCCTATTTCATTATATCTTGTTGTAGGCACGCTCCCATTTCATTATATCTTGTGGTAGGCGTACCACCCGCTCCCATTTCATTATATCTTGTGGTAGGCGTACCACCCGCTACCATGTACAAGCCAACAAAAATCACAAGGAATCCCGGCAATGGAAACAATATTATCAACAAATATCCTGGTAAGGCAACAATGATATTTCAACGATATCCCGGCAAGGGAGAAACAACTATAACCAAACTTGTCACAAAATCTAACTACCTCAGCTATAACCAAATTTGTTACAACACCTAACTGTCTCAGCTATAACTAAACTTGTTACAACACCTAACTATCTCAACTATGACTAAACTTGTTACAACGCCTAACTATCTCAGCTATAACTAAACTTGCTACAATACCTAACACAAAGAATCATCAACTTAAGCATCTGTAACATCAATTAAGAATATAATGATCTCTTCTCTTCCTCACTTTTACTTCACAACTCAAGCCAATGCTCTAGAGTTTCAATTATCACTTATGCTTTCACAATTCATTATACAACTGGAGCCAGCACTCCTCAATGTTCATAGGTCACAATTCTTTCCACAACTTTACACAACAAATAGAAACCTTCACCAAGGCATGAGTAATGCAACGAAGTCATGAAAATCACAATATAAGACCCACGGTCATACTTGACACCAACTTATAGATACTCGTCACCATGCCTATACGTCGTACTCAACAAGAAGCAAATAGAAAATAAAACACAACTCCTAATCTCTCAAGCTAAAGTTAGACCAAACACTTACCTCAATGCCTTGAACACAACTCAAGTCTCAATTATAGCTTTACCCCTTGATTCCACCGCCAATTTGCTCGTATCTAATTAGAAATTAATTAATTACATTAATAAACGCTAAATGAATCAACCCCAATGCATGAAAATGAGTTTTTCAAAGTTTTACCCAAAAAGTCAAAAATCGCCCCCGGGCCCACGTTGTGAAAACCCGAGGTTCGAACCAAAACCCCATTACCCATTCCCCCACAAACTCAAATATATAATTTGCTTTGAAATCGGACCTCAAATTGAGGTCCAAATCCCCAATTTTTGAAAAACCTAGGTTCTACCCAAAACACACAATTTCCCTCGTGAAAATCTTTGATTTTAGGTTGAAATCATGTTAAAAGATGTTAATGATTGAAGGAAATGAGTAAAAACTAACTTACAATTGATTTGGAAGAAGACTTGTTCTTGGAAAATCGCCTAAGTGTGTTTGGGTTTGAGAAAATATGAAAAATGGGGTTCAAAATCGTTTAAGTGTAAAATTGCAGGTCTCTGATATAGGAAATGCGAACAGGGGTTCACAATTATCTCTGCAGATATGGGAATTGCGAAGCTTGATTCGCATTTGCGAACGCTTCAAATTTTAGGGACCTTCGCATTTGCGACCTATTGCTCGCATTTGCGAGGTCTGACCAATATGGGAGGTATCGCATTTGCGGACATAAATCTCGCATTTGCGAGGAAAAAGGCAAACCTGGGTTGTTCGCATTTGCGAGGCAGCCTTCGCATTTGCGAGCCAGGCTTCGCAAATGCACAACCTGCAGGTCTGTTCATACCAGCAAATTTTTAAGTTCAAAAATGCACCCCGTGGACTATCCAAAACGCACCCGAGCCCTCGGGGCTCCAAACCAAATATACACACAACCTTAAAAACATCCTACGGACTTATTCGTGCGATCAAATCGCCAAAATAACATCATAAATATCGAATTAAACCTCAAAATCCATAAATTCTTTCAAACTTCATAAAACATCAAATTTTCCAATTTAGGTCCGAATCACGTCAAAAGATGTCCGTTTTCAACTAAATTTCACAGGAATGACTTAAACCATATATAAGACCTGTACCGGGTGCCGGAACCAAAATACGGGCCCGATACCAAAACGTTATAATCAATTTTCACTTCAATTTTCCTCAAACAATTTCAGAAAATAATTTTTCAAAAAAATTTATTTCTCGGGCTTGGGACCTCGGAATTCGATTCCGGGCATACGCCCAAGTCCCATATTTTCCTACGGACCCTCCCGGGACCGTCAAATCATGGGTCCGGGTCCATTTGCCCAAAACGTTGACCAAAGTCAAATTAATTCATTTTAACATCAAAACTTAGCATTTTTCACAGAATTTCATATTTAAGCTTTTCGGCTACGCGTCCGGACTGCGCGCGCAAATCGAGGCAACTCTAAATGAGGTTTTCAAGGCCTCGGGGACACAGAATTTAATTAAAAACAGGTGATGACCCTTTGGGTCGTCACTGATTTATTCTTTCTTGAGGTCACTCGTAAAACCTATCATGATAAATTATTTCCAAGTAAAAATAAGGTGCGTACTTTAGAGACTCACCATAGAGAAAAAAAAGGAGGTACCACATATTAGAAAGATGATTAGAGGAGTTCAATTCTCTGGTGCATTTTTTTTCGTAGGTGCTTTCATATGAAACAACTTTTGTAGTTAGAGAAGCAAATTTGCAACAGATAATTTAGCTAACTTTACAGTTGTCCGAGAAGATGGCCATATTAATTGACTTTTAGGATCTCCATATCTTTGGCTGAACCCAGTAATTTTAGTTCAAACTTTATATTTATCTGAAAAAATTCATTGAATATGTACAATTTATTAATGTAGGACCAAGTAACTTAATAGAATTAAAATTACGAACCCATAAGTTTGAAATCCTGGCTCCGTCTTTTCTCCTGGTTGCACTTTCAGGATTCTCCGTGTAAAATTGCAGTTTGGAACTGCAGACGAAGGCTGCCACTTAGGGAAGTAGAGAGCAGCTGAGAACAATCTCAAAAAGCCAAAAAAAATCAAGCCAAGATTGGATATACTTGACTAGGTAGTATAAGTCCCCACTAACATATTGCCCAAAATAGAACTGAACCCCTTGACAGGCTCAAGAGAAAAAACTAACTATTCACATAATATATAGCCGACCTCAACTTGGTTGGATTTAATTTGAGGCCTAGTTGTTGTTGCTTTGCGTTACTAGCAATATTGCTGGAGCTATACAGTGTTGGAGATTAAAATAATACCACTGACTCTTGACAGTTTTATAATTTTTACATTCATACCAAAATAAGTTAATGTGGTGTTATAGCTCTTATCGCAATGATAAAAAGGCCTATTTTGCTACAAAACCATTTACTGTGCATTATTGGGAACTCATTCCTATTCAAGCCCCTTTTTCCTATTCCACTAGTTCAATACTTGTATTGCGTCAGACAACATAAATGACTAACAACATATGTATAAAACTATATCTGCAATGAGCAACCATCGATCACTCTATGAAATGGCTGCAGGAAATTTAACTAAGACAAACGACCACCTAACAATGGAAGTGTCCTCATTCAACAGTATTCAGTGCAGCTCATCCTTTGCCACAACAACTCGATCCCTACCACAAATATAATGGAATTTTTACATAAATAGCCGGCTATATTAATTGTTTACTTTTTCTAGCCATATACATAGATTATACATAATTATATACATGTAATACATAAATTATGTGTATATTATATATTCGCTGGTTATTTTTTGTTTAAGTTCCCTGAGTGATTTGAGAGAAGTGCCTCCAAAAAGAATGCATCTGATTCAACCCATCTTAATCCATTTAAAGTTGGGCTGATTTTTAGCCCAAATTGAACCATCAGTAACTTTGCCAAAATATCTTTAAGATAGTTCTTTTTTGTTTGATATATATATATATATATATATATATATATAACCATAACAAAAGGAAAAAAAATCTTATTTAATAATATACAATTCATAAGAAAATAACACATATTAATTAAAGTTTGGTAAGAGTTGGGTGGGTTGTGCTATGACCCAAATTTTAGTCTATCTTGACCCAACCCATCTCAGCCCAAGTAACTTTGGGCGCGTCATTGACCCGTCTATTTGCTGACTCAATCCATTTTGACCCGCCCGAAAACAATCCAACCTGCCTATTTGATACCTCTAAGTATAGATGTCTTGAATACATCAGTACCGAAAAGGACCGTTATAAAGTTATGTTTGTAATTACAATAGTTGTGCCTAAACCATCATCTGATGTAAATGATCAGGATCGGAGAAAGTGCTCAAGTTCTTGCATCATACAGCACACAATACATGTTATATAGAAATGAAACAAAATCTGGGGAAATCAGAGGCTAGCTACCACGACAGATGACAATGGTTTAAGGCTTTATTTGCCAGAAAAACATGGCTAGCTACAATCAAAAGCATAAATTGAATTCCAATTCTGTCGAAGATTATGTAATTATGTAAGTAAAACACCTAAATAACTTGCTTTGCAATGACAAAATATAATATCTGCAATGTATGGTGGTTAAGCCGTTCAGATAAATCATAAGGACCTCTTCTTACCTTTTCTTTTTTGATATTTATAGTACCTTTCATTATGTAGAACAGGAGCATTACGAACAATTTCATTATTAAAATGGTTTTCCCAGCATGCTAGGAGTTACAAGCTGGTTGGCATATTATATATATTAATCTAGAATCCTAGATCTTTGTGCATATCTTAATGTGAATGTAGAAAAAATAATACAAAGAAGAGTTGCACCACATTGAATTTTCCAATTTACATTGAACACGGTAAGAAAGGAGAAATAATTTTTTGAATGTCATAAAACAGCAAACAAGCAGATAAAGATTAATAAAATTTCTTTAAATGTTCGATAATAAACAAAACAACGAGTGTAAAGATTCTCGTAGGAGAAAAAGTATAGTTCAGTGATATTCAGTTTAGAGGAAGTTAGTCCCTAAAATTTATGGTTGCAATCATAACAATGTAGTTTAACCACGATAATTTCGAGATATCGCATATCATATATGTAAATATATACATGGGCAAATATTTTTTGGTAATAAACTGTGAATATTACCATAACAACCAAAAAAACTTTACAAATTAAGAGCTACAACTCCCTATCTATGTAATCTAATTACAGAGCCTATTAATCAAAACTTGACAGTTCCTAGCTCTCTCCTAAAGCCTGTACAATTGCTAATTCTCTCCCTAAAAGTTCTTTTTGAATCTATAAAACTATAAACTCACTATTTACATTTAATTTCTGAATATCTTCCAATTCCTAGCTTGCCATCTATAGTAAATCATGGCTCCATAAACAACAGCACTAACTTCTTTTCTGAATTGCCTCCATTGTATCCATTGCAGGGTGCTTCTAGTAGGCTTTTGTGGGAGAGAGATACCAGTCCATGTAGCAAGTTTTTTTCCCTTACTTTAGTGATCCATTCACATTCAGCAAAAAGGTGCAGCTGAGT
Organism: Nicotiana attenuata; assembly: GCF_001879085.1. Taxonomy (NCBI): domain Eukaryota; kingdom Viridiplantae; phylum Streptophyta; class Magnoliopsida; order Solanales; family Solanaceae; genus Nicotiana; species Nicotiana attenuata. Next base: position 25,767 of record NW_017671694.1, read on the forward strand.
TTCTGGAACTCCAAGCTCACATAAGAAGCAATTCATGTTCCTATGAGCGAGTATATTTAGTTTCACTAACCTTCCCTTTGTTAGCAATTTATCTTGATAAGCAAGCCATAAGATTATTCTTTGTCTAAGCAACATTACAACACTCCAAACCAAGTCAGCTTCTCTCATCCTTGTCATATCCCCAAGCATTGCATTACAGCTACATGTTACTGAATAGATACCATTTGGAGTTGGCTTATATGTGTCTCTATTATACCATTGTGCCATGATTTCTTTCAATGAATTCAACTTCTTCCAGTACCAGCTACACTCTTTAGGTGGTTTATGTACTACCCCAGATGTCTCTGCAGTTCTTTATATAAACCCCATGTATCCATTTAACCCACAACACATCCTTTATAGTGATTATTTGCCATAGCAGCTTTCCAATTGATGCAATATTCCATAGTTTACATCCTTTAATGTTCAAATCTCCAAACTTCTTAGGCTTACACATTTTGTCCCAAGCTATCAAAGATACTTTTCTTGCCCTTCAGAGCTCCCCCAGAGGAATTTCCTGTACTTTCTATCAATTTCTTTTATTACACTTTGTGGTAGAATGAACACAGCCCCCGAAAAGTTGTATATAGAGAAAAGAACAACATTAATTATCTGTAATCTGCTAGCATAAGACAGTTGTTTAGAAAAGCCACTTCTCATCTTTCTGTGATCTTCTCTACAAGCTTGTGACATTCCACTCTACTCCACTTCTTTGAAGATAAAGGTAAGCCTAAGTATCTAATAGTTAAAGAACGTATTGAAAAACCTGTGCTGCTTAGAATCCTCGGCTGGTTATCTTCATCAATGCCTGCCAAGAAAATATTTGACTTGTCCAAATTTGCTTCCAGTCGAGATGCTTCACTGAAATGAGTAATGGCCTCCATTATTCTATGGATGGAGGTAAGATTGCCTTTTGCGGAACAGTATCAAATCATCAGCAAAAATTAAATGTGTGAGCTTAGTGCTTTTGCATATTGGATGAAATTGGAAGTCTGGCAATTCACTCATCCTCCTAAGGACTCTAGTCAAATACTCCATGACAAGCACAAACAATAGAGGAGACATAGGATCACCTTGTCTAAGCCCTCTCTTACATGCACAAATATTCATAGCCCATTTCTTGATTTAAGAGCGGAAAATGTTTTTTATTTATTCGAAATATTGAACATTCATATTATTTACATTACCATAGTTATTACTTGATTGTTAGAATAACACCATGGTTATAAGGTACAACCATAGGACTAAACTAGAACAAAAACGGCAAATGCACATTCCTCTTGCAAATTTAAAAAGTCAAACTTTATCGACGGTTTGGTAAGATAATTGAAATTTTTCCATATTATAAAATATAATAACCGTAAAGTAAATAAATCGAAGTCAAGTATAGAAAGAGATTGGTATATTATTCAACTTCAAACTCATGTACATAATGAATTGAAATCTCTTCTATTTATAGAAGAAAGGAAACTACTCTGTAAGCTGCTATTCCAAGTTGCTGCGTAAGCTGCTTGTAAGCTCCTACTACAAGCTGTTGTGTAAACTTCTTGTAAGTTATTATTGTACCAGCTATAGATAATCTTCTATAGGAATAATGTTTATCCACAACGAAGTGCCGAAATATTAAGCTTCTTCAGAAGGCTTATTTCCAATAGATTACTATTAAACATATTTACGATGGAGTCTAATATGGATAAGTTTCATCAATGGTGATATTCATAATATAATATATTTATAATATTCCACTATTAGTTAGTGATTTGTTGGTTCTCTGAAAATGAAAAATCTTTTGACAAGTAGCAGATTATTACCTCTAATAGATAAAAATAAGCCCAAATTGGTAAAATAATTTGAACATAGACAAGGGATAAAGCCGAGTGTAACAAAACATGGACTAAAATTGCTTGACTGCACATTCCCGAGACAAGATATTACAGTATTTGCATTTTACAACTGAAATCGCCCGTTTTGTTGTGTGGCAATGGCTGCCGCAATTTGGGCCTCCTCTTCTTCATTCGCTCGCGCTCTCCACCCTCTCCTCAGTCGGCACACATCTCTCTCCCCGCTTAACTATAGTCTACATCGCTTTAAATCAGCTAGTTATTTATTTTTCTCGACAAGCAGTAATAAACCTCCAAAATTGGCTGTTTACGCTCAAGCTAGGCGAGCTTTATCTCCTAAAATCAAAGGAGACGAAGTGGCTTCTCGTAAGCATCTTTATAATTCTTGCCAAAAATATAATTATAGGCAGTTTTTTTTTTTTCGCAAATTAAAATTCTTCTTTTTGTTTGTTTGTTTGTTTGTTGTGTGGTAGCTGCTGATTTGAGTTTCGAGGGGCCTCTGAAAATTATAGAATATCCAGACCCGATCCTGAGAGCAAAGAACAAAAGAATTGGTACATTTGACGATAATTTGAAGAAATTAGTCAACGAAATGTTCGATATTATGTATAAGTGAGTCCATGTGTTTCTTAAAATCCTTCATTACTTATCCGTTTGATAAATTATTTTAATACAAAAGTTAGTTGTATTAAGATAATTGATTGATAGACTTTGTTGATGTGTAATTGATCTATATATTGAATCATTATTGATGTTTTATTTAGTATATGTAGAATCTTTTTTTGTTTATAAGAAAAGCTTGCTATTCAGAGGACTGTAAAGGATGCTTGGCTTTGATTTTACGCAGAACTGATGGCATTGGGCTGTCTGCACCACAAGTTGGAATGAACGTTCAACTAATGGTATTTAATGCAGCTGGTGAACGTGGAGAGGGGGAGGAGATTGTTCTCGTCAATCCACGTGTTAGTAGATATTCTAGGAGGATCATACCTTATGACGAAGGTTGCTTATCTTTTCCAGAGATATATGGAGATGTTGAGGTATTTGGACCTATTAACCATTCTTTGTTTGACCTCAATTCAGTCTACTGCCTTACTATATGTGTGCGCGCATGTGTGTGTGAGATCAAATATGAACCCCGTCATGGAGTGAGATCAAATATGATTGAGGTCATTCGTTCGAGTCTCTCAAGAAGCTGTCATACAGTTGATACTTTTCTTATAAAAAAATATGTGTGTGTGTGTGTATCTTAAATATTAAATTTGGAAAATGTTGAGAACTGCTAGTAGTTTTTATTTCTGTCTTGTAAACTATTGGTATAAGAATAGGCTTAATGGAGTGACATAGCGAGTGAGGATTTATATAGCCGAACCTAACTTGCTTGGGATTGATGCGTAGTAGTTGTTGTTGATACCATATTACCAGCTCGTGACATGACGAGGTTGGTCTTAAATATATCTGAAAATGATGATGAGGTTGCTACATTTCCAACCTTGTGCGAGTCTTTCCTAGCATTTGTCTTGTTGAATTTGGTATACTACACCATTGTGAAGAATTTGAATTGCCGTATCCTGCTCTGGGAAAAATTACTCCAATGAGCTGGTTCTAACTTCCATGGAAACCTGCATGTTCTATTGCTTTGGGGAAAAGCAAATGTGATTCATATCAGCAATTGAAGTTACATGTATCTAACTTCCTTGATCCTTTAAAGTCCTTCAGTCACTCAATTTCAAACTTCTCAACAAATGGTCGATTTTGTTGGTTGTGCTTTAGGCTTGTGTCTATCCCACCAAGTAGATTGCATCTCAAGAACTTAATATCAAAAGAGATCCTAATTCTCTAGTTGGCAAGTGTGCCCTATTCGACTAGGAATTCCCAATTTATACGACAGTATTTTTCTTCTGGCTCATTAAGAGGTTACATAACAGGGCTGCTTACTCTTCCATCTTTTGGATGATGGAATATGTGTGGCTTGTCCAAAAAGTGTCACTGTGTGTGAAGTAGAAATTCAAGCCTAGAACACTTTGCATCCTTAAACTGCTTACCTGGTAGATCTTTGTTGGCTAACTGCTTTAGGGTCTAGGAACCTGAATTTGCTATTCAGATTCTGAAGTTTTTTATGTTCTGAATTTTGACTCACTAGACTATTTATACACATTGTATGTTTGCAGAGACCAGACTCAGTGAAGGTAGACGCTCAGGACATTAATGGTGCAAGGTTTGAGTTAACCTTGACTGCGCTTCCCGCACGAGTCTTCCAGCATGAATTTGATCACCTACAGGTGCTTTTCAATTCCATAAATATAAGAGTTGTGTTTAACTGTACTTACCCATAAATTTACGTTGTTTGGAACTCTCAGGCTCTCCCGCTTACACATTTTCCCTTTTCATTTACTTTGATTCCAGATAAAATGTTTTTTAAGTCTTTCCAGTTGCAGTAACTGTACCTTGAGCAGTCTAATAAAAAAGAATAAGAACTGTAAGACTTGACTTTAGTAGTCTTCCCAGTTGTGATTCTTTTTATAAGACTGCTCAACAGTGCTGCTGGTGAGTTCAGAAATATGGAGTAGCATATACAGCCTTTAATGAATGTTCATTAGAAAACACATGGATTCACAATTTGCTTTTTGTGTTATACTTCGTTCCTGTTGGACATCTCTCTTTAACATACATCGGCAATGTGCAGGGAGTTCTTTTCTTTGAGAAAATGACTGACGAAGTCCTGGACACCATCCGTGAAGATTTAGTGGTTAGTAGATGATTGTTAAAGTTGGAAGACATACATCTGCAGATGTTACACCTAGGAACCAAGATTTTTGTTGTTTATCTTTATAACTGGATTTTCACAGGCTCTGGAAAAGAAATTTGAGGAGAAGACTGGGTTGCCGACCCCTGAAAGCATAAATACACGGAAAATAAAGAAGGCAGCTGTTGGATTTGGCAAATCATGAGTTTACTGAAATTGACGAAAAATTCTCAGGTTTTTAGTGCCTTACCTTAATTTCATTTGTTTATTATCTTTCTACATGTGCTCAATACTTGCTATTTGATGTATGCAGGTTATTTGTGTGATGAAGCACAAACTGGAATGCCAGCTTTTGCAGAACTGTGGTATGATACACTTGTGCTTTGATATCTTGAAACTATCCAAAAGTGTGTCCTGAGGTTTATCGTTCTATTAATACCATTGTGTTTAGGAATGATCGGATTACCACAGTAAAGAATTGAAAAAGGGCTGTAGTTACTTATTTTGAGAAGGATGAAAATCAAGAAGTGGCCTTGTCTTTTTATTTATTTTTCCTTGATGAGTGTTTGTTGTCTGAACACTTCGGCTTTTGTTGTTCAGTGTGAAGAAGATCCCCTCAACCTTTAGCATTACCTTTTAAAATCTCCATCTTATCCTACAATGTTTTAACCAATGGAATATCCTACTTAACAGGAAAAAATTAGGATGGATCCACTTGCATTCGTGTTAACTAATTGAATATCCTAATAATAAAAAAAAGGTAAAGAAAAGGATGAATCCACTGTTTTCATCTTTACTCTAAAAGTCTGAAATCTGATAAAATAGCTCATTTATATTTACTTGTCATTCACCAAATGTGGTGACATAAAATATTAGGGCCGAGAGGGATGATATGAGACTTTCAGCTGTTGATTTTGGTATTTCTGTGCTTTCAAGGATGAATTGGGGATCTAAAATAAGAGGAAACCAAAGGAATTGACTTTACCAAGTTTCGGGAGCTATAGTGCAGAAAACTATAGAAGAGCAGGATCAAATGTTGCGAAGGCGATGAAATGTGGGGAAAAGGGAAATCTCGTCCATGAAACCTGATGGAGCTTTATATCAATAAGCTACATACCTCAACTTTTAGATGTGGGGATTTAGAAGTTAGAATATGAAGATGTTATCCATGAAAGAAGAACGCACCGCAGAAGACGTGATGTATGTATATGTGCTTAAGGAGAACGGAGATGGAATACATATAAAAGCACTTATTCAAAAAAATAGATATAAACGAATCATCTTTTATAGAGCAAGAAGCCTAAAGTTTTTGTGCGGACAAAAGCTTGATATTTAAGTGGAGAAGGGTAGAGGGACAAGCCCATTATCGAGTTTTGAACTGTGCATCACTTGCCCTCGTGGATTCTCGGTTATCAAAAAAGTTTTGTGCATTACCCCCACCCCCACCCCCAACCACACACAAAAAAAAAAAAAAAAAAAAAAAAAAAGATAATGCTGAAGTTGGCTAGTTGCATATGCAAAATTGTGTTTTGAGACATTTACTTTGTTAATAACTTGTAAAAAAAGGCCGCATGTTATTTGTAGAATTTGTGTAGAGAAGATAAGAAGTCAGGAGTATAGTGCAAGTTCTGTCTTCTGAACTGCAAACAGATGCTGGGGATAAATAAGACTAGACCTAAAGAATTTGGTCAGTTGTATGATGTATAGTGACCTTTATACCCTATTCTCTGTCTAATATCTAACAACTCATTTTGCACCATTTAAGCTAATTGCTTCCCCCTATTTGCTCATTCGCAATTACTACCAGTCTACCACAAGGTCATGACTTTGTATTTTGCTTGTCTAGATACTGGCAGTCATAGTTTGCCTGAAGATTTGACATTAGCAATACACTGTTATACTTTTATACGTGGCATCACTTTCAGAATTTTCAACAAGAATCAGTAAAAAATTTATTGGAGCCGTAATGCGTATTCATAGTTCTCCAATTATTTTCCAACAGAATGGTTTGGGAGCTCTTTTTTCTGGTAAAGGTTTCAGCTCTACCGTTATCGAAGTTATACCTCTGAATGGCAAGCAATCACCTACAAGCAAAATGAACAGTTTTTATGTATATGTTTCTTTTAGGAATTGGTATGATATCCTTTCACAGCCTCTGCTGATGTCTAATGATGGCAGTTTCCGCATCAAAATAGAATTGATCAATCATGATGGGGTTTGAACTCCCGAAACTTGAATAATCAAGAACATGCTGAGCATGAGCCACAGTTTATAGAGAGAATGTGAGAATGTCTTATTGTCTTAGAGATTTAAAAAAGATGGAGATAATTTTGGTGTTCTGAATTGTGGAGTTATGGAAGTAAAATTTGAGACACTAGCTTTAGTCATCATCCCCCAAACCGCCAATGCTACTTCCATGCCCAGGTCCACGGTTCGTGTTGTGTATTTATGCAGATGAACATATACTCTTTTATAGCGAGATAGTCATCTCCTGCAAATTGATTTCAGCTGGTAGTTACATGTCTCAGCCTGGTTCTCTGCTCCATGCCTGCTTGGATGTGGAAATGAACTCAAATGTATATGAATTTGTCATAACTTAATTGTTTAGTTACCGATGTATTGTATACATCATGATAACCGGGTCTAGTCTAGACCTGCAATTTGTGAAATGATGGAAGCAATCCGGTGGATCATGCATTGAGATCTAAGTTTGCAGGTTTGAGGTACTATTTAGGGGTCGTTTGGTACGAGGTATAAGAAGGTATAGTGCTGGTATAAAATTTTAATACCACCTTAATACTTTGTTTGGTTAGCAAACCGGGTATAAGTTATACCGGGATTAAAATTAACACCGGGATAACTTATACCTTATAGAGGGTGGGGTAATTAGCACCGGGATAACTTATACCTTTTCTTAGAAATTATGCAATTATCATTTTTAATACGACATACCAAACAGTGGATAAAAAACAATCCCAGTATAACTAATCCAAGCATAACTTATCCCGGCATAAGCCGTATTCAAACCAAACGACCCCTAAACTTTGTTGGGTGATGCTGCAACTGAGATAACTCCCAACCTGAGTGCTCGGGCATCACTGCATGGGTTTCACTCAATAAAATTGAACCTCCATTTCAGTGTCAGATTTTGACGAAGTTTGAACAGATTACACTTATAGTTATCCTGGCAATTTAATTCAGCCTGTCTACATCGCTGCCAAGAGGCATGCTTAGTCGCATATCGTTACCTACTGATGTTCTTATGCAGGAGGAAAGAATTTGAGGGGAAATCTGGAAAAATTAATCAGAGAATACCTAGTCCAATGAAATACTGTCCATCTTCTTGCTTGAGTTTCCTGACCACGTAATGTCATCCCTTTTAAGCTTTGGGTAATCGAGTTATATATTGTAGCAAGTCTTATGATCCTGTAAACTGTAGTATTAGAACCACGACCCCAGGGAAACCAGAAGTATTGGTTGTCTTCTTTACAAGCTGCTTCCATAGCTTGCTTGTCACAATCTTAAACATCTCAGGGATATTGCAATTTTGGATTTCATATGAGTTAATCAATTCCCTTGCCAGAAAAGGATGAGAGGGGTAGATAGAATTATGGCTCCTCTTGATCGTAATTAGGGTGGCAAACAGGTGGGTCGGGTCGAAAGCGGGTAATGAAAACGGATAAGTTATCCGACCTGACCCATATTTAATACGGATAAAAACGAGTTAACCGATGGATAATATGGTTACATAACCATATTATCCATGACTTCTTGAATATGAACACTTTTGAAAGAATTTCTAGTCTCCCAAACTTGAGGAACCCCCAATTTGAGGCTTTACGAATGTAAAAGTTAAACTCATTAGTTATCCATTTTCTAAATGGATAATATGGTTCTTATCCATATTTGACCCGTTTTTAAAAAGTTTATTATCCAACTCATTTTTTAGTAGACAATATGGGCGGTTAACTGTTTTCTTTTAACCATTTTGCCGCAACTAATTGTGATAGACTCTTGATAAACCATATTTAAACTCTATTGCACAGTAGTTGGGTCGGTTATTAGGAACTTTCACTATCCATTTCTTTCCATTTTGTTGCGGAATATCGTGGTTTAACTAGCACACAATCACACACAAAGCAAATAGAGAAGAAAAATCAACATAAGGATTTAACGAGGTTCGGCTAAGCCTAATCCTCGGGGCAAAAGCAGAGAGAGTTTTTCACTATGAATGAGAAGGAAAGCACAGTACAATCTCTAAGATCCCAAACTACAACCCCTATATATAGATCCCAAAAGGTCCCAAACATGTAAGAGAAAGGTTTCCCAATTTGACAAGGACTATAGGTTTTCCTTTCTCAAATCTATTAGGACAATGGATTTTCCTAAACCTATAGGGACTATGAGTTTCCTAAAAATACAAGGAATTAATTCAAGCCAGAAATAACACATTTTGACTATTAAGTTTTCGAATACTAGAAGTACATGTTCTACTTTCTCTTCTTTTAAAATGACGAAGGCTAGATGAGAAGGTCCAATAGATTTTGTATTCTTTCAATTCCTCTTTTCTCTCAACCAGAGGAACAGTTCGATTTTAAATTTGTACATTTCGACTGAAAATAACAATTGAATGATTGGTTTCTTGGTAAAATAAAATTATGTTTGAATTATTGAATAGTCAAGGACATAAATAATTCAGAAAAATCACTATTGGACAGACTGCTTATTGATTCAGAAACAAACATAATTGGACTACCAGTTTGTGCTCTTGATGGCTGTACTAATTACTAAACCCGTTTTAACTTCAGTCAAATAAACTGTTCTAGCAGTACATTTTCCTTTTGGAATAAATACATGAAGTCATACGAAATGAATAAAAAAAGCCCAAAACGAGTGAGAATGCTATAGTTTATCTTTTAAAATAAACTTTAGCTAGTTCATATTCACGTTTGATGCCCCAATGATACGTCTTGTGTGCCTTACATTCACTTTTATGGTCAAAATTAAAGTAGACAAGATCAAAAGATTCGAATATGTGCTCGGTGTATATTTTAAAAAAGATAGTTCCTGAGATGTCTGTCCAAAAAACTTGATTTGCAAACACCGGAGGAACTGTCGTGAGTCTTATGCTGTCAAAAAAGTCCTTGCTTGCACCCTCCTTTGCCATCAGGTCAGCTACTTTGTTCGTCTCTCTGTAGTTGTGCGTTACCACCACGTCTCCTAGTCTTAGGATGATTGACCTGCATTCAAAAATACTTGAGCCAAATACAAAGTTACCCGAGTTAAGCATTCTTATTACCTCAGTCGAGTCTGTGTTGATTTCAAGTGGTGTGACCCCTCTTTAGTCAGCAATCTGCAATCCTACTAGAATAGCAATGAGTTCCGCTTGTGTATTTATGGTGTGTTGCAGGCTTCCCATGAAACCCAGGATCTAGTTTCAACTGGAGTCCCTAAAAGCTCCTCCCACATCTCTTGCCGGGATTCTCAATAGCAGCCCCATCAGTGTTGAGCTTATAATGGCCTCTTAATGGGGGGTCCATTTGACCCAGATAATTTTCTCTTTTGTGGGTGGTTTGTTTATTGAGATAGTGATATACTCAGTAGCCTTTGCCACAACAATGTTAGTAGGGACCATATCTTTTTTCTTGTTGAAGAGGTAATTATTCCTAGTAATCCAAATCTGCCAGAAGATAAAGGGGAATAAATCCTCCAAACTAAGAGTGTTATTGAATGGCTTTCTTTTGAGAGAAGCCCATGTGGTCGCCCAGTCCCTACTAGTGAATGTGGAGTTTTGGGTTTGGGCTGCAGTGGTGCTCTTTGAGGTTAATTGTTGCCAGAAAGATTTCGCATTAGGGCACTCAAAGAAGATGTGGGCAGAGGTCCAGAGCATCATTGCAAAAATAGCACATTGGATTGTAGCAGACCCCAATATTTTGGAGATAAGCCCCTGTTGGAAGGCTTTCATGGTAAAAGAGCCATATGAAAGTTTTGATCTTATTGGGGGGCTTCAGTTTCCAGATCCACAAGTAGCTATTGCTATTATCTGTTCCCTTCTGGGAGGCTATGTTGGCAAGGAGGGTATAAGCTGATTTGGTGCTGAAGAGGCCATTACTAGTGTTTTCCCAGATCATCCTATCCTCCTATCCTCCTTTATGGGATTGGGTGGAATGAAGGTGGTTAAAAGCATGTTTATGATGTTTGTAGGGATGTTCAGGAAGATGGAGGAGGTATCCTAGATCCCATTATTATAGATGGCAGCAATTGTGATTGACAGGTCTGCTTAGGTTAGGGGACCCTCAATCATGGACCTAAAGGCTGGGTGGTTGGGGATCCAGGGGTCATTTACGAAGCTGACTCCATTCCCTTTGTGAACTACCCATCTGCTGACTTATATGCATGTTTCTCACCCTTTGAGAATGCATTGTCAAGTGGAGGATTTAGCTTTTATTTTTGGGGGGTGTGATGTCGCCAGTTGTAGTGCTTGGCAATCAGAGTTTTTGCCCAGAGGGAGGATGCGTTGTGAAAAAGCTAGGCAAGTCATGAATGGATAGCTTTGTTCTTCAATTCAACCCTTTGAATTCCCAGCCCTCCCTGGATCTTAGGCTTGGTGATAGTGTCCCAGCCCACTAGGTGCATTTTCTTTGTATTTGGTGTGGTGCCCCAGATGAAGTTCTTTTGAATTCTATCAATTTCCTTAGTAGTTTTTTTAAGGGAGTTTGATGAATTGCATGACATGGCTAGGGATATTTGCTAGTGTAGTTCTCCCAGTAATATTTAGGAGGTTAGTTTTTCAACCAGCCATTTCGGAGTGCATATTATCAATAAGAAATTGGAAGTTACTATTGGTTGGTCTTTTGTAGAAAATGAAGAACCCTAAGTATTTGCCAAAGGTAGCTGAGGCCTGAATGGATAGTCTGTTGAATTTAATTTCTATTTGGTAGGGTTGGAAGTTGGTAGAGAAGAATACTCTTGATTTTGCAAGATTGATTTTTTTTGGCTTGAGGCTTGATTGAAGGAGTTTAAAGTGCTGAGGATTGTTGGGCAATTTTTTTGATTAGCTCTTGCAAATAGAGTCAGATCATCAGCAAAGGTCATGTGGGAGATCTTGGGACCAGACCTTCTTATGCTAATTAGGCACCACTCCTTATTCTGGACATCCTCATCAATTGACCTGGAGAGTCTCTCCATGCACATAATAAACAAGTAAGGGGATGGGGGTCACCCTGCTTGATACCTCTAGAAGGTTTGAAGGCATTGGTTTGATCCCCATTCACTAGGATAGAGATGGAGCATGAGCTTACACAGGACATGATGAGGTTAATGGTGCCAGTGGGAAAGTTGAGGGCATGGAGAATGTCCCTAATAACGGACCATTCAATTCTGTCAAAGGCCTTCTCCAAGTCAACCTTTAAGATCATGTTAGGTATTTTGCCTCTCATTTTCCCAAAGTGGGTGATATATTTCTAGACAATTATAGCATTGTGAGAGGCTCTCCTATTGGAGAGGAAGCTTGCCTGACTAGGACCAATAATGTGGGCCAGGTATAGTTTGATTCTGTTGACTAGAATTTTAGTCACGGTTTTGTAGACAGTGTTGAAAAAACCTATGGGCCTGCAGTTTTTAAGCATGGAGGCCTAGGGGCATTTTGGAATTAAGCACATGAGGGTCTCATTCATACTGGGGTGCATTGTTTCAGATGAGAGGCATTCTTTGCAGAATTGGATGACATAATTTCCCACAATGTCCAGTACTTCTGGTAAAAGAAGGGATGTAATCCATCTAGTCCCGGGGCTTTGAAGGGCTTGAATGAGAAAATAACTCTTTTGATTTCACTATCTTTGAGGGGGAGAACCATATTGGCTTTTTGCAAAATGGATAGGGATGGATTCTGAGGGCCAAGAGTGGTAGTGGAGATGGGGGATTGAGTGTGTGAAGAAGTGTAGAACTGTTTGAAAAAACTGGTAATAGAGTCTTTGATTTCATGAGGAGCATGCTGCCAGTTCCCAGCCTCATCTTTAAGGGGGAGGATTCTATTTCTCCTTCTTCTATTAAGAGTAGAGGTGTGGAAGAATCTAGTGTTGGCATCCCCATCCGAAAGCCAGCTTATCCTAGCTTTCAACTTCCAGAAATCTTCTTCATTTTTAAGGATTAAGTCCAATTCCTCGATTAGAGTATTTTCCAAGTTCAGGAGGAAATGACTAAATTGGTAGTTAGGTAATTTCTAGATGCCAGCAATCCTGGCCAACAGTCTCTTCTTCTTGTGGAATATGTTACCAAAGGTATGATTATTCCAATTGGGTTAGGATATTTCACTAACTCTGAGGGGGAGAGCCATATTGGCCTTTTGCACAATAGACAGGGATGGATTCTGAGGGCCAGGAGTGGTAGTGGAGATGGGGGATTGAGTGTGTGAAGAAATGTAGAGCTCCTTGAAAAAAACTGGCAATAGAGTCTTTGATTTCATAAGGATCATGCTTCCAGTTCCCAGCCTCATCTTTGAGAGAGAGGATTTTATTTCTCCTTCTTCTATTAAGAGTAGAGGTGTGGAAGAATCTAGTGTTGGCATCCCCATCTGAGAGCCGGATTATTCTAGCTTTCAACTTCTAGTAATCTTCTTCATTTTTAAGGATTAAGTCTAATTCCTCGATTAGAGTGCTTTCTAAGTTTAGGAGGAAATGAATAAATTGGTAGTTAGGAGAGTTCTGGATGCCAGCAATCCTGGCCAGCTGCAACAACCCGAGCAGTCGTTTGGAGCTCTAGCACGTCTTTCAGCGGTTTGAGGCCTCGAGTAGCTTCACTTCAGGTTGTTAGAATAATTATGTAAATAGGAGTAAATAACCCTAATCCAATATGTATTAGGAGTAGGATATGTTGTGTATATATATAGGGCTCATTGTATCGTGTTTTAACACAAGTTAATAATATCAATATTATTTTCTCCCGTGCTTTCTCACACAGGTATTATGAATTGTACGCGTGGTCGGAATTGAATTCCGAGAAGTTCGGAGTTGATTTGGAAACAAAATTCTCATTTCGGAAGCTTTAAGTTGAAAGAATTGACTAAGATTGGATTTTTGAGTAAACGACCTCGTAATCAGGATTCGAAGGTTCCAGCAGGTTCGTATGATGATTTCGGACTTGGGCGTATGTTCGGATCGGGTTTTGGAAGATCTGGGAACGTTTCGGCACCTATTGTGGAAGTTAGCATTTTTAGAAGAATTTCATAAGTTTGGGTTGAAGTGCCTTTCAGTATTATTAATGTCTGTTTGGGATTCCGAGTCTGGGAATAGCTACGTATGGTGATTCTGATATTAGGAGCGCGATCGAAAGTGAATTCAAAGGTCTGTAGGTCGTTTTGGAGTCATTTGGCTAAAGATAGAAATTTGAAGGTTTTTTGAGAAGTTTGAACGGAAGTGGACATTTGATATCGGGGTCGGATTCTGATTTCGAAAGTTGGAGTAGGTCCGTAATGTCGAATATGACTTGTGTGCAAAATTTGTGGTCGATCGGACGTGATTTGATAGGTTTCGGCATCGAACGTAGAAGTTTGAAGTTCTAAAGTCCATAAAGTTTGAATTGGGGTGTGATTCGTGATTTCGGCATTGTTTGATGTGATTTGAGGCCTCGAGCAGGTCCGCATTTTGTTTTGGGACTGGTTGGTATGATTGGTCGGGGTCCCGGGGGCCTCGGTTGGATTTAGCATGGTTAACGGATCAATTTTGGAATTTGAGGAAGAATTGAGGCAGCTGATATCTGGTGTAACTGCACCTGTGAGGTTTTGGCCGCAGGTGCAGAGCAACAGAAGCGGCCATGGGGTTGCATATGCGGTTTTGGCGAAGAAGTATAGTGACCGCAGGTGCGGCACTTTAACCGCAGGTGCGGTTGCGCATCTGCACAGAGAAGACCGCAGAAGCGGATTTTTGGCCCTGAGCCTGGGACCGCAGAAGCGGCACGTGCGCCGCAGAAGCAGGGGCCGCAGGAGCCATTTATGCACCGCAGGTGCGAAAATGCTGGAGGCAGTGAGGTTCTTTTAAATCGGGGGTTGGGTTCATTTCAACCCCATTTCTTCCACTGGAGCCAATTTTGGAGCAACTTTGAGGTGCTATTTTCACCACCAAGCATGAGGTAAGTGGTTTATGTTAGTTTTGAGTTAAATACATGATTGTATATGGATTTTATCATGAAAATTTGTTGAAAACTTGGGGTTTGAGGGAAAACCTAGAAAATTAGTATTCTTGGATTTTGACCACGATTTGGATATGGAATTGAGAATAAATTATATATTTGAGTTCGTGAGGTTATGGGTAAACTTTATCTTCGAAAAATTTCGGAATCCGGGCACGTGGGCCCGAGGACGTTTTTGTCAACTTTTCGATCGGGGTTAGGAATTGTTATAAATTGAATTTTTATGAGTAATTGAACATATATTAATGGGTTTGCATAATTATTGGCTAGTTCTGGAACGTTGTGCCTCAATTTGAGTCTTCAGAAGGGCGTGGAATGCCGGTTATGGAACTTCGGAGCAAGGTGAGTCTCCTTTCTAACCTTGTAAGAGGGAATTGTCCACATAGGTGAATTAATTGAATATGTGCTGTTAATTGTGGGGGCTACGTACGCACGAGGTGACAAGAGTCTGTGCATAGCTACTATTATGCTTATGTCCGGGTAATCTAGGACCCAAAAGCATGCTTACTTGTACTAAATGCAACCTTATTGATAGTTTAAATTGCTTAAATCATATCGAAGTGGCAAATGATTTTCCAAAAGAGTTAAACTTCATTTTCATGACTTGTGAAAAGAAAAATTTACACCTCCTTGAATAATTGTTTCCTTGATGAATGTCTTGATTGACTGTTTGAATATGTGTTTCTATGTGTACCTGCATCGCATGTTTGATTGTTTATTTATATTTGACCGCGTCGCATGTATGATTCGCGAGCGGGATAATAGATGCATCTATGGTTCGCGCCATTCGACCCTCTGGCAGTGCATAGTTTAAATATTGTTGGATCAGGCCGTACGACCTTGACATGATTTGCGCCTGCTTGTATTGCTTACCTTGAAATTTATTGAAGTTGATATTGTTTCTTCCCGGCTTGAGAATAAATGTATAGATGATGAAAAGGAATTTGGGAATTTCCTATAAAAGAAAGAATTGTTTACTTGCTTCATTTCATTGAATTACAATCATGTTTATAAAAATCCTCAATTTATTATATTATTGGTGTATCATTATTGGACCACTAGTAAGTGTCGAAGTCGACCTCTCGTCTCTACTTTTTCGAGATTAGACGGGATACTTACTAAGTACACGTTGTTTTCATACTCATGCTACACTTGCTGTGCATTTTTGTTGCACAGGCACATGTATTTCTAGTGGCTTACTGGGCGTAGCAGCATGGATGATACTGGGACTAGGCGAGCTGCATCCTCTCGAGGCGAGCCGCAGCCAGTATAGTCTCTTTCAATGTATTGTATTTACTTTCTGTCCAATTTGTATTCCGGACAGTTATTGCACTTTATTCGATTCCTTAGTAATTGACCGGGTTCTGGGATGACTATGGGATTATTCAGTATTTTTAAATTGTTAAAGATATCATTATTAATTAAAGTGAAATTTATTCTTTATTGTTTAAATGTATAAAAGAAGTGAATTCAACAATATCTAAAACGAGAAGTTACTAGTTATTTAGTGTTGGCTTGCCTGACAATGGTGTCCGGCGCCATCACGACCCTTAGTAGATTTTGGGTCGTGACAACATGGTATCAGAGCACTAGGTTTCCTTAGGTCTCACGAGTCATGAGCAAGTCTAGTAGAGTCTCGCGGATCGGTATGGAGACGTCTGTACTTATCTTCGAGAGGCTACATGGCTGTTAGGATTACTTCCCTTCTTGATTCCTCATCGTGCGATTTGACTACTTTTGAGGCTTATGCCTTTATTTCCTTTCCATTTAATCTTATGCGACGCAAAGCGCTGGTCATGATTCGGCGAGTGAGCAATTTTAATGGTACTAAAGATATTGTGCGGGATGTTTCTCCCTGCGTAGTTGATTGGATTATTGTCGTCGCCTTGCGGAAGGGTATTCTATCATTTCAGCTCCGTAGCTGTACTTCTGAAAGCCTTGAGGCTACGCACAGGTTGCTATGATGCTCATGAATGGTTATCGCCCGGTATTGAGGTGATGGTGGAATGCTTGTCCATGCGTGGAAGTAGTGTATGACTTGGAAGGAAGTTTTCTTAGTGCATGATTTAGAGATTCGGTATTTTATTCCCGGTAGGGGAAAGGCAATCGTGCTAAGAATGTTCGGATTTGGGTTGATGGAGTAGCGAGGCTTGGTATTTGCGAGCGTGGTGGAATTTTCATTTGTGATGAGGTGTCGTTGTCCTTGTTGAATGTACTAAGTTCGCCGGTGTTAAGACCTTCTACAATTTGCCTTTTGGGCAGGATATTGTAAGATAGCAATGGAGAAGCGGCTGCCAGAGATCGCGGGGTGCGGTGGTTCAGGATGGAATCGATGTTTATAATGTCGATGGTTCGAGAAGAGATGATCTCCGGAGAGGTTTAAATTTAGTAGCGGTCTATTGGTTCAAGAGCTACTGAGTTAGATCTTTTTATCTAAGGTATCAGCTGAGCGGCGAAGGATGATGAAGGACATGTGGAAAGTGTCATGCGGCGGTTAAATTTCTAGAAGGCCAAGTGGAAGAAGCGGAAGTCGAATAGTTGCTCAAGAAGAGGGTTTGGCCAAAGTGGGAGAGTGGCAGAGTAGCACGTGGATTCAGTGGCAGGATAACTACACCCTTGAGGAAAGTTTGGAGTGATTTAGGAATTTTAGTGGACGGTGATTGGGTCTACGAGCTTAAGTAGAAATATTGGCTAGCATAACGGCGGGAGATTTGATATGACCCAAAGGAGCTGCTTGATATGAAGAAGGATACAACATAACTTTGAATTGGAAGATATTGTCGCACATTTAGTTGATGTCCACGACGAGTGAATGGACTTGTGCAGCTGGTGGAATGAGCACGGGCTCAGGTGGGTTATCTCCTATGAGCAAGTCAGCGGTCGCGTGGTTGGTGAAGCTCCTGCGAAGGATTTTACTGGCTATACGGTAAGAGGTCTAATATGTGAATGTTACTAGAGATTCAGAGTGTTCATGAAATGCCAAAGGAAGGATTTCGAGGAATATGGTGGTTTAATTGCGCAAGGTCATGTCAATAAGAGATAAAGAATCCCGGTGGGTTCCAAAGTTGCGTACTAGTGGCTTCAAGCTAAGTGGGAGAGTCCCATCGCCTACGGTTGGATAGCCTGGTCGCCTATTTGTGAGATTTCTAGTTATCGGCATATTGATAGATTACCACGACTAAGGAAAGAGAACATCAGTAGTTATGTGAGCAAAGGAATTAAAGAATGTGTTCTATAATTGGCATCATCGATTCATGTTCAGGCTTTGGGAAGACTCAGGAATTATGCTTCGCGTAGAAGTGAGTTGCAAGGAAGGTGATTCGGGCGGGTGCTTCTTTGAGAGAGTGGTCATGTGCTAGTGGAGCCTTGCAGTTGATTATATTCGAGACCATGTCAGAGTGGTTGACTCTCAATAACTGTCCTAGTGAATTCAAAGGTTAAAAATGCAGTGCCTAAGGATTCAAGCCCGCAGTATGTTTAAGAATCGAGCTTGTGAAGAAACTTATGATAAGAGGCTCAGAATGTTCTGTGATGTTTTGATGCAGTGTAGTATTAGGAGGAAAAGGAGAAAAAGACTTCGGATTCATAGAGGAATTATCAGAATGGATGTACCAGTCGAGATGTGAATATGCGCACAAGGAAGGTATGAGGTGGTTCGTGGGATTTGAGACAGCATGGTCTCGTGTTACAAGGCCACTTGGGTTGAGTGCACTATGTGTTGAATGAAGTTATTAGTATTCTAAGGCAATTAAGGATAAATTGGAAGAGGTTGGATTGGTTAGCCATGGTTGAATTGACATACCGGTGGCAGTGATCAGTTCCTTCAGCGTTATTGAGTTATGCGAGCGATTTGTGATGGTACGTGTGAGGCTTGTCAGCCGTCGTAATTGATTTTATTCGGAAGTGTTCTAGTATAATGGCCTGTTATGTGTAGGCGGATCCCGGAAAGGGCTATGGTGGCTTAGGCCACTACTTGAAGAATTGCATCTTCTAAGGTTACGAGAATTCACTCGTGTGTTGCTATGGTTCTCTTGGGATGAGTTAAGTAAAAAGTTTCCATGTGAGGAAGTGTTTACCATGTTAGTGGTTCAGGAGTTGTGATGAACTTCTTGTACTATCGCATGTTGGCTTGTTGGGTGCAGTGAGCGGTATGAAATTTGAAAGTGAGGATCAAGGTTGCGGTTTGGTGTTGACAAGGATGTTACGAGCTCGGATGAGCATGAAAGGGGTTTGAATGATTAGAGTAAGCTGGCATTGTCTTCAGCGTCAACTGAGATCGGTGTTTTGTGAAAGAGGCTTTGCATCCTGGTTATGGATTCTTGATCGCTTTTCAGCGTTAGTGCGGCCGGTAGTATAGATGTGCAGACTTGCTATCTATTATGGAAGGCCGTGAGGGGGGGGGGAGGGGAGTGCCCCACGGGAAGATTGTATAAGTGTGGCATGTAGTCACTTGATTGATTGAAGAATGAAACCAAGTATGAAGATTGTGGTGATATCGTTAATTTGAGAATTTATGCTTAGAGGGCACTCGGTTTATTGGGTTGTGGACTGTGGAGGATTACTTCGGTTATGATGGTTGATCTTGTGTGTTATGGGAAAAAGGAGTTATTATGGACCCAGAAAATATTATTGGCCTAGTTCGGTACGATCATAATCGGCTTGAGGTATGTGGATGGATTTTATTATGAATATGGGCTCTATATCGGGCCGAATGTGTTCATTTCAGCATAGCTCTCCTTATGGAGGAGTATTCGGACATTGGATGTTATTTCGTCGTCGGCTATTTCATGTAATGCTATATTGTGCCGTGTGAGTTGCGAAATGGATTGGCAAATTTTTTATGTGTTGAGGTTCCGCATAGCAATGGTGTTATGTGAACAGGATGGCTCTTTAGTTTCAGAACATATATCGCACCTCAGTTGTGCATGAGTTTGTTAGCCTATGGCGCTATATGTCCCCTCAGGGATGGTATTATGCACTTAGCATGTTTGTGACCGATATTCGGTATTGTGTTGTAATGAGCAAATTAGCTCGATGTGTATCTCCTTATGTAAATTTTATGTGTGGATTAGGTGGCACGCCGCCATGGATATGTTGTTTGGATCGGGTTGCACGCCGCAATAGTGTGATGATGATTACCGTCCCTTATATTCTATGTGTGTTTTGTTTCCCATTTTCTGAGGAAAGTTCATATTAGTTGCGTGATTTGAGTAGTCCCTTCCAGATTTCATTTTCCTTATGTATCACGTTCGAGTTGGTAGCCTATGGGCACAGGGTGACATTATATGAGACTTTTGGTCATGTCTGGGGTGGCTTGTTGCCTGAGCAGTTCGTACTGGGTGAGACAAGGTTATTGGACCTAGGATCAGTGCAATCGAATTGTATGAAGTATATTAAAGAGCAAAGATCATTATTTGGTTTATAATGAGGTAATGTTCTTGTCAGGAGTGTAGACTCAATGATTTGTTGACTCGGCAGCTGGTTATGAATTTCTACACATCTCTTCCGTCGTGGTAGCATTCCGGGAGTTGGAACAAGGCTTATATATATATATATATATATATATATATATATATATATATATATATATATATATATATCATGAAGTGCATTGTGAGCATCAGATTCGGGGAATGTCGGTTATTACGATCAGAGAATGTTACTATGGTCCTATGGATGATGTGGTGCATGGTGAGAATTCGGCAAAGGTATGTAGTCATGTTCTGGTACCTTGTGTAGTGATTGATACGGTGTTCATGTGTTGGAAGCAGGCCTGGCTGAGAATTCCGGATGTTGGAATTGGGCTCTAATCTTGTTTGCTTGAATAAAAGGGAATATCTTTAGGATTTATCGAGCTGACGCGCTCAACTGGGTTGTAGTAGCACGAGTAGGTGCACGAGGTGTTAAACAACGATTTCAGACAACTCCAGCACAGTTCTTATCACGTTCGAGGATGAACATATATTTAAGTGGGAGAGAATGTAACGACCCGACCGGTCGTTTGGAGCTCTAGCGCGTCGTTCAGCAGTTTGAGGCCCTGAGTAGCTTCGCTTCAGGTATGACTTGAACGCATGGTCGGAATTGAATTCCGGGAAGTTCAGAGTTGATTTGGAAAAAGAATTCTTATTTCGGAAGCTTTAAGTTGAAAGAATTGACTAAGATTGGATTTTTGAGTAAACGACCTCAGAATCGGGATTCGAAGGTTCCAGCAGGTTCGTATGATGATTTCAGACTTGGGCGTATGTCTGGATCGGGTTTTGGAAGATCCGGGAATGTTTCGGCACCTATTGTGGAAGTTAGCATTTTTGGAAGAATTTCATAAGTTTGGGTTGAAGTGCATTTCAGTGTTACCAATGTCTGTTTGGGATTCCGAGTCTGGGAATAGCTCCGTATGGTGATTCTGGTATTGGGAGCGCGATCGAAAGTGAATTTGGAGGTCTGTAGGTCGTTTTGGAGTCATTTGGCTAAAGATAGAAATTTGAAGGTTTTTGAGAAGTTTGACCGGAAGTGGACTTTTTGATATCGGGGTCGGATTCTGATTCCGGAAGTTGGAGTAGGTCCGTAATGTCGAATATGACTTGTGTGCAAAATTTGAGGTCGATCGGACGTGATTTGATAGGTTTCGACATCAAATGTAGAAGTTTGAAGTTCTAAAGTCCATAAAGTTCGAATTGGGGTGTGATTCGTGATTTCGGCGTTGTTTGATGTGATTTGAGGCCTCGAGCAGGTCCGCATTATGTTTTGGGACTGGTTGGTATGATTGGTCGGGGTCCCGGGGGCCTCGGGTGGATTCCGGATGGTTAACGGATCAATTTTTGAATTTGAGAAAGAATTGAGGTACCTGATATCTGGTGTAACCACACCTGCGAGGTTTTCGCCGCAGGTGCGGAGCTGCAGAAGCAGCCATGGGGCCGCATATACAGTTTGGGCGAAGAAATACAGTGACCGCAGGTGCGGCACTTTAATCGCAGATGTGGTTGCGCATCTGCTCTGAGGAGACCGCAGAAGCGGATTTTCGGCCCTCAGCCTGGGACCACAGAAGCAGGGGCCGCAGGAGCGGTTTATGCACCACAGGTGCGAAAATGCTGGAGGCAGTGAGGTTCTTTTATATCGGGGGTTGGGTTCATTTCAACCCCATTTCTTCCATTGGAGCCGATTTTGGAGCAACTTTGAGGTGCTATTTTCACCACCAAGCATGAGGTAAGTGGTTTAAGTTAATTTTGAGTTAAATACATGATTGTATATGAATTTGAGCATGAAAATTTGTGGAAAACTTGGGGTTTGAGGGAAAACCTAGAAAATTAGTATTCTTGGATTTTGACCACAATTTTGGACATGGAATTGAGAATAAATTATATATTTGAGTTCGTGAGGTTATGGGTAAACTTTATCTTCGAAAAATTTCGAAATCCGGGCACGTGGGCCCTAGGGCGTTTTTGTCAACTTTTCGATCGGGGTTAGGAATTGTTATAAATTGGATTTTTATGAGTAATTGAACATATATTATTGGGTTTGCATAATTATTGGCTAGTTTTGGAACGCTGTGCATCAATTTGAGTCTGCGGAAGGGCGTAGAATGCCGGTTATGGAACTTCGGAGCAAGGTGAGTCTCCTTTCTTACCTTGTAAGAGGGAATTGTCCCCATAGGTGAATTAATTGAATATGTGCTGTTAATTGTGGGGGCTACATACGCACGATGTGACGCGAGTCCGTGTGTAGCTACTATTATGCTAATGTCCAGGTAGTCTAGGACCCAAAAACATGCTTACTTGCAATAAATGCAACCTTATTGATAATTTAAATTGCTTAAATCATATCGAAGTGGCAAATGATTTTCTAAAAGAGTTAAACTTCATTTTCATGACTTGTGAAAAGAGAAATTTACACCTCCTTGAATAATTGTTCCCTTGATGAATGTTTTGATTGACTGTTTGAATATGTGTTTCTATGTGTACCTGTATCGCATTTATGATTCGCGAGCGGGGTAATAGATGCATCTATAGTTCGCGCCATTCGACCCTCTGGCAGTGCACAATTTAAATATTATTGGATCGGACCGTACGACCTCGGCATGATTTGTGCATGCTTGTATTGGTTGTCTTGAAATTTATTGAAGTTGATATTGTTTCTTCCCGGCTTGAGTATAAATGTATAGATGATGAAAGGAATTTGGGAATTTCCTATAAAAGAAAGAATTGTTTACTTGCTTCATTCCACTGAATTACAATCACGTTTATAAAAATCCTCAATTTATTATATTATTGGTGTATAATTATTGCACCACTAGTAAGTGTCAAAGTCGACCTCTCGTCTCTACTTCTTCGAGATTAGACGGAAAACTTACTGAGTACACGTTGTTTTCGTACTCATGCTACACTTCTTGTGCATTTTTGTTGCATAGGCACATGTATTTTTAGTGGCTTACTGGGCGTAGCAGCATGGATGATACTGGGACTAGGCGAGCTGCATCCTCTCGAGGCGAGCCGTAGCCAGTATAGTCTCTTTTAGCGTATTGTATTTACTTTCTGCCCAATTTGTATTCCGGGCACTTATTGCACTTTATTCGATTCCTTAGTAATTGCTCATGCACTTGTGGCATCGAGTTCTGGGATGTCTATGGGATTATTCAGTATTTTGAAATTGTTAAAGATTGGGACGGATTCATGGCCAAAGGTTAGGGTTTTGAGGAGAAAGGGGAGGGGTAAAGAGAACTTGGTTTTGAACAAGAGATTTGATCCACGGAACTTCAACAGAAATCACTCGCAAACTATGGACGAACCCTTGAAAAGCTTTGAATGAGATCTGGACCAGATCTCTTCGAGGTTCTTCCACAAAAACCACATAATCGAACAACAAGGGGATATGAGACAAGTAGAGGCTTCGTACAGC
Source organism: Nicotiana attenuata (assembly GCF_001879085.1). Lineage (NCBI taxonomy): Eukaryota > Viridiplantae > Streptophyta > Magnoliopsida > Solanales > Solanaceae > Nicotiana > Nicotiana attenuata. The sequence continues at coordinate 49,467 of NW_017671694.1, forward strand.
CAAAGGACGCCATAGATTGGACAGGGATTTAGAGGTTTGGGGTCGATTTTGGGTGACGACGATTAGGGTTAGGGGTTGTTTCAGAGAGAACTCGAGAGGAAGGGCTTCAAGGGCGGCTGTTGGTGAAAAGTGATTAGGGTTTAGGGTCTTTTGAAACTAAAAAAGGAAAGGATGGATTGTGGCTGTTGTGTTGATCTCTGTGATCGACGGCCGAGATTGAAAGGGTTTGGGGCCGGATCGGGTATAAGGGTTTGGGTTGGGTAAGTTTAGGTTAAAATTGGGCTGGGTATTGGGTCAAATTAGGACCAAAAATTGAAATACAAATAGGGCCAGATTTTAAATAGCCACTTTTAATAACTAAATAATTTATAAAAAATAATAAATGAGTTCCAAAAATATCTTCGTGCACTAAAATGATTTAAAATATTTATATAAAATTTTAAAAATATTAAAGATCATTTTATGCATAAATAATGTAATTATACATTAGTATGGGCTATTATTGCAAAGATGTGCAATTTAGCCTAAAAATGTAAATGTTATTAAAAAAATGCACTAAAAATATTTGAACACTATGTTGGCATAAATAATGAATTTAGATAGCTAAATCATCACGAAAGTAGTATGAAGGATAATTATTGGATATTTATATAATAAAAGGAGAAGAAATAAATTGATTTGGAGCTTTTAAAACTATATATAAAAAAATTATAAAATATTTATGCATGCTTATAGCTGCATATGTAATATTTTGAAAGTGTATATATATATATATATATATATATATGTGAGGAAAAATTAGGTATCAACACCTACTTGTTCTTAACTGTCTTCAGGAGACTTCAAGGTACATCTGCCGCGTCCGCAGATCTCGGAGTCCCCTTCTATCCCCTTGTGTTGATTTTCCCCTGTTTTCTTCAGATATAAATGTTTAGAGCAGTTAGAAACTCTTAGAAGCTTGTGACATTGCGATATTCCGGGTTTCGGGAAAAGTGATTATTGTATATACCGAGCGGCATTATTTCTGCTTGTTAACTATATTCATTAGCTATTATCTTTGTGTTTCTATTTAATTTCCGCAATATTAGGCTTACCTAGTCGTAGAGACTAGGTGCCGTCACGACAGTTTACGGAGGGAGAACTTGGGTCGTGACAATAAGACCCCTCTATTTATAGGAAAAGGGTGACTTAGCCACCAAGTAAAATCCCTAAATCTCTCTAAAATATAGACATTCAACTTAAATAAAACTCTATTTATAACACTCCTCCTTGAATGTCTGTTCAACAGATAATGTGTCTCGTTAAAACCTTATCTAAAAGAAAACCCAGTGGAAAAAAAATTCTAGTAAAGGAAAAAGAGTACACATATCTAAAAATACGCCTTCTGGTTGCCTCGAAAACCTTGCAAGGAAAACCCACTGGGACAAAACCTTGTAAGGAAAAAAGAGTGCAACGCGCATTAACTCCCCCCGATGAGCATCAATTCACATCCTTGAGCATTCGCATCCCGATCTTGTACACTAGCTTCTTGAAGGTTGACGTCGGTAGAGACTTGGTGAACAAATCAGCCATACTATCACTTGAACGAATTTGTTGCACATTAATATCACCATTCTTTTGAAGATCATGAGTAAAAAAATAAAATTGGTGAAATGTGTTTTGTCCTATCTCCTTTTATGAATCCTCCCTTCAATTGGACTATGCATGATGCATTGTCTTCATACAAAATTGTGGTAGTTTTTCTAACTTCAAACCACATTTATCTCGAAAAAGGTGTATTATAGACCTCAATCACACACACTCTCGACTAGCTTCATGAATAGCAATTATCTCAGCATGATTAGATGAAGTAGCCACAATTGATTGCTTAGTCGATCGCCAAGATATGGCAATGCCTCCACAGGTAAACACATAACCTATTTGAGATCGAGCCTTGTGTACGTCAGATAAATACCCAGCATCGGCATAACCAACAAGATCGGGACTGCAATTATTTCCATAAAATAAGCCCATATCGGTAGTCCCTTTTAGATACCGCAATATGTGTTTGATTCTATTCCAATGTTTCCTTGTAGGAGCAGATCTATATCTTGCTAAGACATTAACTGAAAAAGTTATGTCAGGCCTTGTAGTGTTAGCAAGGTACATTAGTGCACCAATTTCACTAAGATATGGTACTTCGGGACCAAGTAGTTCTTCATTCTCTTCTTGAGGTCGGAATGGATCCTTATTCACATCAAGTGATCGAACAACCATCGGAGTACTTAATGGATGTGCTCCATCCATATAAAACCATTTCAATACCTTTTCTATGTAGGTAGATTGATGAACGAACTCCGTTTGCCAAATTTTGAAATTGCAAACCGAGACATAATTTTGTCTTTCCGAGATCTTTCATCTCGAATTCCTTCTTTAAATAATCAATTGCCTTTTTGAGTTCTATAGGAGTTCCAATAAGGTTTATGTCATCAACATATACGGCAAATACAACAAATTCCGATGTTGTTTTCTTTATAAAAACACATGGACATGGCATTATTTATATAGCCTTCCTTTAATAAATACTCACTAAGACGATTATACCACATTCGTCCATATTGCTTCAGACCATACAATGATCTTTGCAATTCGATTGAAAACATTTCCCGGGACTTTAAATTATGTGCGTTAGGCATTTTAAATCCCTCGAGAATTTTCATGTATATCTCATTATCAAGTGAGCCATAAAGTTAAGCGGTAACCACATCCACTAAATGCATGTCAAGCTTTTCATGGACAGTAAAACTAATGAGATAATGGAACGTTATAGCATCCATAACGAGTGAATATGTCTCTTCATAATCGACACCGGGCCTTTGTGAAAATCCTTGTGCAACAAGGCGTACCTTATATCTTTGTACCTTATTTTTCTCATTTATCTTGCGTACAAAGAATAACCAACAGACTTAACACCATTAGGTGTTTGGACTACATGCCTAAAAACTTCACGTTTTGCAAGTGAATTCAACTCTGATTGGATTGCTTCTTTCCATTTTGGAAAATCATGTCTTTGTCGACATTCTCTAACAGATTGAGGTTCAAGATCCTCACTATCTTGCATAATACTAGATTCAACATTATATGCAAACACATAATCCACTACTATATCCAATCAATTCAAATTTGTCTCAATATCGATCGGATTTATTGATAGTTCCTTATTTTCTTGAGTCTTAGGCTCAGTGATTTCCTCATGAACCTCAGGATTGGTTAAATCATGGATTTCTTCATGAGACTCTTTCGTCGTGTCATCTTGATCATTTGTTTTCCTTTTTCTAGGATTTCGATCCTTAGAACCTAATGGTCTGGCACGTTTTAGGCGTGCTTTTGACTCATTAGCTATGACACTAGAAGATTGTCCAACAGGGACATCAATACAGATTGGAACATTCTCTGCAGGAATATGTGATTTTGTTATCCCTTTTAGATCCGTAAATGCATATGGCATTTGATTTGCTATTTTCTGCAAATGTATAATCTTTTGCACCTCTTTTTCACAAATAGAGGTACGTGGATCAAGATGAGACAATGATGGATTTTTTCACAAAAATTCACGTTTGATTTCACCATTTTCTTCCCCTAATTTTGGGAAAAATGTCTCATCGAATCGTCAGTCTGCAAATCGTGCAGTGAACAAATCCCACGTTAATGTTTCGAGGTAGCGAATAATGGAGGGCCATTCAAACCCAACATATATTCCTAACCTTCTTTGGGGGCCTATTTTGGTGCGATATGGCGGTGCTACAGGCACATATACTACGCATCCAAAAATTCTTAAATGGGATATATTAGGTTCATGACCCAAAATTAATTTCAACGGGGAATATTTATGATAATTTGTCGGTCTAAGACGAACTAGCATTGTTGCATGTAAAATGGCGTGACCCCAAACAGAAGTGGGCAGCCTCGTTTTCATGAATAACGATCTTGCTATCAATTGCAGATGTTTAATTAAAGACTCTTCAAGGACATTTTGAGTGTGAACAAGAGCTACAGAATGTTCCACTTTTATCCCAATTGATAAGCAATAATCGTTAAATGCTTGGGATGAAAACTCAGCAGCATTATCAAGTCTAATAGAATTAATTAGATTATGAGGGGAATTGCGCCCACAATCGAATCATTTGTGCCATTAATTTTGCAAATACGAGGTTTTGAGATGACAATAGGCACACATGAGACCATCTAGAAGATGCATCTATTAAGACCATAAAATATCTAAACGACCCGCTTGGTGGGTGAATAGGTCCACAAATGTCCCCTTGTATACGTTCCAAATACCCATGGACTCAATCCCAACCTTTGTTGGTGATAATATAATAATTAACTTCCCTTGATAATAAGAAGTGCAAGAAAATTTATTATTTAAAAGAACCTTTAAATTCTTTAATGGAAGCCCATTCTTTAATGAAAATTTATTATCATAATTGATCCAGGGTGTCCCAATCGATCATGCCAAAGTACAAAAGTATCGGAATTAGTAACCTTTTGGTTTACGATAGAATGTGCCTCAATTGCACTAATTCTTGTCCAATACAGGCCACAAGATAAAGATGGAAACTTCTTAATAACCCTTTTCTGGCCAAAGACATTTTTGGTAACGATGAGATATTCAAGGTTATTCTCATCTATTGTCTCAATATGATATCCATTTCGGCGGATATCTTTAAAACTCAGCAAGTTCCTCTTGGTCTTGGAGGAGAACATTGCATTCTCTATGATAAGTATTATTCCCTTAGGCAGAGTGTAACGACCCGGCAGGTTGTTTTAAGAATTAACGCCTCGATCCCCTATTAACTGCTTTCCCCATGTTTATTTCTGCTATTGTGAGTTGCCGGGAGGATTCATTTGGATTTTCGGAGAGTTCTGGGACACTTAGTCTCTAAATGAGAGTTTAAGCTTTAGAATTTGGACAGTAGTTGGAGCAGCGTGAAGACAGCAACATAACGGAATTCCATTAGCTCTGTTGGGTGATTTCGGGCTTAGAGGCGTGTTCGGATTGTGTTTTGGAGGTCCGTAGCTTATTTAGGCTTGAAATGCCGAAAGTCGAATTTTTTAAGTTTCCGGTTCGATAGTAAAAATTTTGATATCCGGGTCGGAATGGAATTCCGGAAGTTGGAGTAGGTCCGTCATGTTATTTGGGACGTGTGTGCAAAATTTTAGGTAATTCGGACGTGGTTTGATAGACTTTTTGATCAAAAGCGGAAATTTGAAATTTTGGAATCCTTAGGCTTGAATCCGAGGGTGATTTGGTATTTATGCGTTGTTTTGCGTGATTCAAGGGTTGGAATAAGTTCGTATGATGTTTTAGGATTGGTTGGCATGATTGGTTGAAGTCCCGAGGGCCTCGGGTGAGTTTTATATGCTTAATGGAAGTTGAATTGGACTTAGGAAAAATCTGAAGTTGGCTGGATCTGTCATAACCACACCTGTGTGCATGGGACCATAGGTGCGGGCCCGCAGAAGTGATGGAGAAGCCACAGATGCGGCTGGGCGTTTGGAGTTCTGAAGTCGTAGGTGCGAGAGCTGGAGCGCACCAGCGAGACCGTAGATGCGGTAGAAGAAGCGCATGTGTGGCTTGGTGCTTTAAGTGATTTCTCGCAGACGCGCACCAGGGACCGCAGGTGCGGGTCCGCAGGTGCGAGGAAATGGCCGCAGGTGCGGAAACCCTGGGCCAGAACCTATATAAGGTTTCAGTCGCGATATTTGCCCATTTCTTCACCATTTTCATCCGGATTTTGAGCTTTTTGGGAGGTTTTTGAGAGAGAATTCAAGGGAGCTTCGAGGAGGTAAGGTTTTTGGAACCCAAACTCGTTATTATGGTATTTTTCTACTGATTTGGCAAGAAATTTATGGAAAATAAGGGTTAGAATTGGAGGTTTAGGGTTTGAAATTGGAGACTTGGATTTGGGGATTTGAGGGGTCGTTTGTAGTCCGATTTTTTTGTATTTTGTATGTATGAACTCGTGAGAGTGTGAGGATGCTAGTTTTGTGAATGTTATCCGATTCCGAGACGTGGGCCCAGGGGACTTTTTGGGCGATTTTCCTAATTTCGCGTGTTAGCTTCGAATTAATTAGATAAATTAGTTACTTGAAGTTACATTTACATTATGCAATTACTTTGAATAGATTTGGGCCATTTGGAGTCGGGTACTCGTGCCAAGAACGTGATATCGAGTTGATTGAGCTGGTTCGAGGTAAGTGGCTTGCCTAACCTTGTGTGGGGGAAACTCCCCTTAGGATTGGTATTGTTGATGTATGAAATGCCTTGTACGTGAAGTGATGAGTGCGTACATGTGCTAGTTGTTGAAAATCCTATTTTCATTAAGTAACTATAATTGTGCTTTTCTTCCCTGTTTACACTAATTACAATTTAAGCCTACTGTTAGCTTAGGGAAGCATGACTAAGTGACTTAATTGCTTTACTTGCTCAAACTGCTTTATTTGAATTCTGTGCAGCATGCTAGGTTAGAAATACCTGTTTTACCTTGGTATGAAATTGGATTGAATTGAATATTCTTCGTGTTGCTGCTGTGTGTTTACTTTGGGACTACGAGCAATATCTCGGTAGATCCCCCTACACGTTTATATTGTAACTTCGGGACTGCACCGGTAAATTCCCCCAGTACTGGGTATTTAAATTTGGGACTACGGATCGGTATTTCGGTAGATCCTCCGCGCACTATGAGTTGGACTACGGGACGACACCCGGGAGATTCACTGGATATTTACATTTGGGGACTACAGGACGGTATCCTGGTAGATCCCCGGTTGCTGGATATTTACATTTGGGGACCACAGGACGTGTCACAACCCAAAACCTAACCATGGTCGTGATGGCGCCTATCGTGTTACAACGCAAGCCTACTTCCCAAAATATTACTACTAATTAATTTTAAGGATTTAATAAAACAATACCAATATTTAAATTTCTCATAAACTAAACCAACTCTAAATATAAATAATATGAAATACAGAAACGAGTCCCAAACATTAGGGTGTCACTAAGTCATGAGCGTCTAAAACTATGAACTAAGATATATAAACTGGCTAACTATCCAAAAGAAGAAATGACAAGAAGAGTAACAAGGCCCTGCGAACGCTAGCAGCTACCTTGCAGTCTCCAAAGATAGCTGGCCTGAACTCAACGATCGCTCTAACTCACCTGGATCTGCATATAAAGTGCAGGGTGTAGTATGAGTACAACCACCTCAGTAGTAACAGAAATAACTAAGGAACTGAGAAGTAGTGATGAGCTAAGCAAAACAGTCCAATTATTTATTTTTCACAATTTTAAAAATAACAGGAATAAACAGGTAAATTCCATAAAACCAACAAATGCCACAAAGAAATTTAACAGATAAATGCAGCAACAGCAAAAGTAAATGCAACCTCACAGCAATATCACTCCATCACTCAACACTCGCACTCAACACTCCACACTCAACACTCAACACTCTGCGCTCACAAGGGGTGTGTACAGACTCGGGAAGGGCTCCCAAAGCCCAAGTGCTAAGCACGGACAACTCACGTGCTACCATATCAATACCTGGATCCGCACGGTCAACTCACGTGCTACGCGGACAACTCACGCACTATGGTATAAATACCTGGACCCGCACGGTCAACTTACGTGCTACGCGGATAACTCACGCGCTATGGTATTAATATCCTCACAACCAGGCCATCATATCAATACTTGGATCCGCACGGTCAACTCACGTGCTATGCGGACAACTCACGCGTTATGGTATCAATACCCGGACCCGCACGGTCAACTCACGTGCTACGCGGACAACTCACGCGCTATGGTATTAATATCCTCACAATCAGGCCATCATATCAATACCTGGATCCGCACGATCAACTCACGTGCTACGCGGACAACTCACACGCTATGGTATCAATACCTGGACCCGTACGGTCAACTCACGTGCTACGCGGATAACTCACGCGCTATGGTATTAATATCCTCACAATCAGGCCATCGGTCTTACTCAATCATGTACCTCACTATCCTCACCATCATCAACAAATAAGGGGACACAGCCCACATCAAGTATCATAGCATATTAGCAAATAATAGAGACGGAGGTAAACATGTGCAATAATTTCTATGACTGAGTATAATTAATGTGAGCATGAATAAAGCCTAAGCATGATCCCTAACATGAAGGCAAACAAGTTCAACATCAAGTAAATGCATAAACACAGATAATGGCCATTAGGCCTCACAACCCCACAAGCGGACCAAGTCTCAATCCCTCGAGGCGTACACCCACACGCCCGTCACCTAGCATGGGTATCACCTCCAAACAATCACATGATATCAAACTCTCCGAGTTTATACCCTCAAAGCCAGAGTTAAAAATGTTACTTACCTTAACAACGTAAAATCCTACTACGGGATGCCCTCATCTCTAGGCTCGGTCTCCAAAAGCTCTGAATATAACCATAATTAGATTAATACCATCAACATACGCTAACGAATCGAATTCCACAATAAAAACAATAAAATATGCCAAATATCCAAAATCGGCCAAAACCCGGCCCGGGGGCCCACATCTCGAAATCAGTCAAAAATGGCAGAATAATAAACCTCGTCCTCTCCGAGTCTAACCATATATAATTTACCAAATTCGGACTCCGTTTGGTCCCTCAAATCCCTACCTAAAACTCTCCAAAACTCAAGCCCTAACTCCCTTAATTTCACTTTGAAATCATCAATCAAATCCCAAAAACGAAGAAGGATTCATGAATATAACCAAAAAAGAGTATACTTACCCCAATCCCTATGGTGAAAATTTCCAAATCGCCAAATTCGAGCTCCCCAACTCAAAATATGACCGAATGAACAAACCCTAGTTTTATATATTTTTCTGCCAGCTATTATACCTCGTTTCTCATGCCAAACAATCCCGAAACTCGCTTTTTATGCTTCCAATGGATTGCTTGTGAAATTCTAGTCAAATTAGGCTTTTGAATCACTCAATTTCACCTTATAATGAATGAGATATGTAGGTTTTAATATTTGCAAATAGTGCAGATTTTTAAATACGCCGTCAGTGGCAATTTCGTAATTAATCTAAAAAATCTGGCAAACTTAGTAAAATGACCATAAAATCCTCATACGATGTCCAAATTCGACGATTTTTTTTGCTACGGGTCTGTAATTACGATACGGATCTAATGCTTCATTCAAATAGAAATCAGAACTCATTTTTTTAATATGATATCATTTATGCTTGAAGAAACGACGTCGAAACATAAGAAAAACGAGCGCAACATAACCCAAACCTATTCGAAACTCAACCGAGCCCCTCGGGACCTCAAACAATAATTCCAACAAGTCATATATCACTAAACGAACTTAGTCGAACCTTCGGAACACCCAAAACAACACCAAAACACCAAATCAACCTCGGATTCAAGCCTAAGAACTTCTAAACTTCCAAAATTCGCCAACGACGTCGAAACCTATCAAACCACATCCGAATGACCTCAAATTTTGCACTCACATTACAAATGACTCTACAAACCTACTCCAACTTTCGAAATTACATTCCGACACCGATACCTAATTTTCCACTGCCTACTGAAATCGCTAAATTTTTAACTTTTGCCAATTCAAGCCTAATTCTGCCACGAACCTCCAAATTACATTCTGAACCTGAACTAACCAACCCGATACCATACAATACAGCTGAACAACACCTAAGGAAATAGAAATGGGGAAAACGGGCTATAACTCTAAGAACGACCGGTCGGGTCGTTACAGGACGGTATCCTGGTAGATCCCCGGTTGCTATCTCTGTGTGGAGTTACATTCTTTTTGTGATTTCCTCTCTGTTGTATTTGTTGTTATTCTTATTATCATGTTTTACTTCATACTATTTCATTTCTTTATATATATATATATATATATATATATATATATATATGACCGGTAGGGCCCTGACCTTCCTTGTCACTACTCGACTGAGGTTAGGCTTGACACTTACTGGGTACCGCCGTGGTGTACTCATGCCCTTTCCTGCACATGTTTTTCGTGTGCAGACCCAGGTTCATCTACTTAGCCATATCGTTAGCGAGACGAGGTGACTTTCGGAGACTGAGGTATATCTGTTGCGTCTGCAGGCCGAGGAGTCTTTCTCTATCTCTTTCTGTTAGCTTTAGGTCTTTTGTACTCTCTGTTGACTAGATATTCTGGAGTTAGAACTTTATGTAAACATTCTCAGCTTGTGTTTTTATGAGATTCCGGGTTTTGGGAGTGGTTTTAGTTTTTGAGAACATGTATTGGTTTATACCGAGCGGCATCTTAAACGTTTTATTATGTTTTATCTTCAGTTTTCATTGTTTTTGTATGTCGTTTCTTTTCCGCAAAATGTTAGGCTTACCTAGTCGTAGAGACTAGGTGCTGTCACGATAGTTCACGGAGGGCGAACTTGGGTCGTGACAAGTTGGTATCAGAGCTCTAGGTTCATAGTAGTCATGAATCATAAGTCGGTTTATTAGAGTCTCGCAGATCGAGATGGAGACGTCTGTACTTATCTACGAGAGGCTATGTAACTGTTAAGAAAATTCTACTTCATTTGAATTCCTTGTCGTGCGAGATTTTTGATATCGAAATTCTAAACTTCTGCCTTCTATTCTCTCATAGATGGTTATGACACGTGCTACTGGAGGTGACCAGACACCCGCGCCCCCTGCAAGAATCATTAGAGGTCGGGGCCGGGGTAGAGGCCGAGGACGCGCACGCGGTGCAGCCAGAGCACCCGTGCGAACCGCTACCGAGGAGCCACCAGTAGTTCCAGCTGGAGCCCAAGCGCCTGACACGCCTACTGCTACTACTACTCCAGCTCTCCAGGAGACTTTTGCGCAATTTATGAGTATGTACACCACTCTAGCTCAGGCAGGGTTGCTTCCCCTTGCTGCAGCCACATCCCAGGCCGGGGGAGGAGCACAGACTCCTGCCGCTCGCACTCTTGAGCAGCGAGTGCATGTTGAGTAGGTCCCAGAGATTATACCGGTACAGCCTGTAGCCCCAACTCGGCCCGAAGAGAGGGCAGTAGCTTCAGAGGAGGAGCAAAGGCTTGAGAGGTTCAAGAAGTATCAGCCTCCTATATTCAGTGGACTAGCATCAGATGATGCTCTGAGATTTCTATAGGAGTGCTACCGTATCCTCCGTACCATGGGTATATCAGGATCGAGCAGGGTTTCCTTCACTACCTTCCAGCTTCGAGGAGCCGCCTATCAGTGGTGGCGTACTTATGAGTTAGATGGTCCAGATGAGGCAGTTTCCCTGATTTGGACTCAGTTTTCAGATATGTTCTTGAGAGAGTATGTTCCTCAGAGCCTCAGAGACGCATGGGCGTAGAGTTTGAGCATTTGCGCCAGGGTACTATGACTGTCTCGGAGTATGCTGTCCTTTCACTGACTTGGCTAGACATGCACTAGCTTTGTTTCTACTGTTCACGAGAGAGTTCGCCGGTTCACTGAAGGGCTTATTCCCAGCATCAGGTCCAGCATGGCTCAGGAGTTGGAGATAGATATTTCTTATCAGCAGGTGGTTAGCATTGCTAGGAGAGTAGAGGGTATGCATGCTCGGGACAGAGAGGAGAGGGAGGCCAAGAGGTCTCGAGAGTCGGGCCATTATTCTGGAGCGCGTGCCCCAGCTGCAGCTCGTCATGGTAGGGGTTATATGAGTCGCCCCGTTCATTCAGCTCTTCCAACAGCCAGTGATATTCCAGCTCCTCCTAGTCAGGAGCCCTATTATGCACCTTCAGTATCCAGTGCGCCCCTTGCACGAGGTGCTTTCAGTGGCCAGTCAGAGCCGCCACGTCCTCCCAGAGCTTGTTTTGAGTGTGGCGACACATGCCATATGGTAAGGGATTATCCCAGACTTAGGAGGGGTTTTACCTCCACAGACTTCTCAGCCATAGCGTGCCCCACAGAGTTCCCAAGCTATGGTTACAACACCAGTTGCTACCCCACCTGCCCCGCCAGCTAGAGGTAAATGTCGGGGAGGTAGAGGTCGCCCTAGAGAGGGAGTCCAGGCCAGATACTATGCCCGAACTGAGGTTTGTCGCCTCTGATTCTGTCATTACAGGTATTATCCTGGTCTGTCATAGAAATGCATCGGTTTTATTCGATCCAGGTTCCACTTATTCTTATGTGTCCTCTTATTTTTCCCTGTATTTGGGCGTATCTTGGGATTCCTTGAGTCCTCCTGTTTATGTTTCTACTCCTGTTGGAGATTCTCTTGTTGTGGACTGCATTTATCGGTCGTGTTTGATTGCTCTTAGTGGTTTTGAGACCAGAGCCGATTTGTTATTGCTCAGCATGGTAGACTTTGATGTTATCTTGGGCATGGACTGGTTGTCACCCCATTATGCTATTCTTGATTGTCACGCAAAAATCGTGACGCTGGCTATGCCAGGTGTACCGCGAGTAGAGTGGAGGGGTACCTTAGATCATACTTCCAGTAGAGTTATTTCATTCCTTAAGGCTCAGCGTATGGTTAAGAAGGGGTGTGATGCGTATCTAGCTTATGTGAGAGATGTCAGTATTGATACCCCTACAGTTGATTCAGTCCCAGTAGTACGGGATTTCTCTGATGTGTTTCCAGTTGATCTTCCGAGCATGCCGCCCGATAGAGATATTGATTTTGGCATTTATCTATTGCCGGGCACTCAGCCCATTTCTATTCCTCCGTACCGTATGGCTCCTCCTGAGTTGAAGGAGTTGAAGGAGCAGTTACAGGAATTGCTTGATAAGGGTTTCATTCGGCCCAGTGTATCATCTTGGGGTGCTCCTATCTTGTTTGTGAAGAAAAATGATGGTTCTATACGTATGTGCATTGATTATCGCCAGTTGAACAAGGTTACAGTGAAGAACCATTATCCTTTGCCTCGTATTGATGACCTGTTTGATCAGTTACAGGGTGCTCGTGTGTTTTCTAAGATTGACTTGCGTTCAGGCTATCATCAGTTGAAGATTCGGGAGCCAGATGTCCCGAAGACTGCCTTCAGGACTCGGTATGGTCATTACGAGTTCCTTGTTATGTCATTTGGGCTGACCAATGCCCCAGCAGCCTTCATACATTTAATGCACAGTGTGTTCTGGCCATATCTTGACTCATTCGTCATTGTATTTATTGATGACATTATGGTATACTCCCGGAGTCGGGAAGATCATGAGCAGCACCCGAGGATAGTGTTTTAGACTTTGAGAGAAAAGAAGCTATATGCTAAATTCTCAAAATGCGAGTTTTGGTTGGATTCCGTGGCATTCTTAGGTCACGTGGTTTCTAGTGAGTGGATAAAAGTAGATTCGAAGAAAGTGGAAGCGGTGCAGAGTTGGCCCAGACCATCCTCAGCAACAGAGATCCATAATTTTCTTGGCTTGGTGGGTTATTACCATCGATTTGTTGAGGGATTTTCATCCATTACAGCACCTATGACCAGGCTAACCCAAAAGGGTGCTCCGTTCCAGTGGACGGAAAAGTGTGAGGAGAGCTTTCAGAAGCTCAAGACAGCCTTGACTTTAGCCCCATTTTTGATATTGCCTACTGGTTCGGGTACTGTCTATTGTGAGGCCTTGAGGAGTGGTCTTGGAGCGGTATTAATGCAGGACAGTAGGGTGATTGCCTACGGGTCTAGACAGTTGAAGGTACAAGAGAAGAATTGTCCTGTCCATGATCTCGAGTTAGCTGCTATTGCTCACACCTTGAAGATCTGGCGTCATTATTTGTACGGTCTGCCTTATGAGATTTATACTGATCACCGAAGTTTGCAGCATCTATTCAAGCAGAAGGACCTTAATTTGCGCTAGAGAAGGTGGTTAGAGCTGCTGAAGGACTATGATATCATTATCTTGTATCACTCGGGCACGGCCAATGTGGTGGCCGATGCTTTGAGTCACTGGGCGGAGAGTTTAGGGAGTTTGACTTATTTACCAGCGGCGGGGAGGCCCATGGAGATGGATTAGCCAGCCAGTTTGTGAGATTGGATCTTTCGGAGCCTAGTCGGGTCCTTGCTTGTGTGGTTTCTCTATCTTCCTTGTTTGATCGTATCCGGGAGCATCAGTTTGATGACCCTCATTTGCGTGTTCTCAAGGACAAGGTCCTGCATGGTGATGCCAGAGATGCGACCATTGGTGATGACGAGGTATTGAGGATGCAGGGTCGGGTTTGTGTGCCCAACATTGATGGGCTTCGGAACTTGATTCTAGAGGAGGCCTATAGTTCGCGGTATTCCATCCATCCGGGTGCCGCGAAGATGTATCAGGAATTGAGACATCACTATTGGTGGAGGCGGATGAAAAAAGATATAGTTGGGTTTGTAGCTCGGTACCTCAATTGTCAGCAGGTAAAGTATGAGCACCAGAGGCCGGGTGGGTTGCTTCAGCAGATAGAGATTTCGGAATGAAAGTGGGAGCAGATCACCATGGACTTTGTAGTTGGGCTCCCATGGACTTTGAGGAAGTTTGATGCCATTTGGGTGATTGTGGATCAGCTGACCAAGTCCGCGCACTTCATTCCTATATGTACCACCTATTCTTCGGAGCGGTTGGCGGAGATTTATATCTGAGAGATTGTCCGTCTGTATGGTATTCTAGTTTCCATCATTTCAGATAGAGGTACTCAGTTCACATCACGGTTCTGGAGGGCCGTACAGCATGAGTTGGACTCGGGTGGAGTTAAGCACAGCATTTCACCCCCTGACGGACAGACAGTCCTAGCACACTATTCAGATTCTTGAGGATATGCTCCATGCGTGTGTGATGGAGTTTGGAGGTTCTTGGGATCAATTCTTGCCACCGGCTGAGTTTGCCTACAACAACAACTATCAGTCCAGCATTCAGATGGCACCGTATGAGGCCTTGTATGGTATGCGGTGTAGGTCCCTGGCGGGTTGGTTCGAGCCGGGTGAGGCAAGATTATTGGGCACAAACTTGGTATAGGATGCTTTGGAGAAGGTTAAGGTGATTCAGGATAGACTCCGTACAGCCCAGTCCAGACAGAAGCGTTATGCGGACCGGAAGGTTCGTGATGTTTCCTACATAGTTGGAGAGCGGGTCTTGCTTCGGGTTTCGCCTATGAAGGGTGTTATGAGATTTGGGAAGAAAGGGAAAGTGAGTCCGAGGTTTATTGGTCCTTTTGAGATATTGCGGCGTGTTGGGGAGGTGTTTATGGCTTGCCTTACCTCCCAGCTTGGCAGGAGTTCGTCCGGTGTTTCATGTTTCGATTCTCTAGAGGTATCACGTTGATCCCTCGCACGTGTTGGATTTCAGTTCAGTCCAGTTGGACAAGGATCTATCTTACATTGAGGAGCAAGTGGCGATATTGGACAGGCAGGTTCGGAAGCTGAGGTCAAAGAACGTTGCATCGGTGAAGGTTTAGTGGCTGGGTCAGCCGGTCGAGGAGGCGACTTGGGAGACCGAGCAGGATATGCACAGCCGTTACCCTCATCTTTTCACCACTCTAGGTATGTATCTATGCTCGTTCGAGGAAGGACAAATGGTTTAAGAGGGGCAGGATGTAATGACCCGGCCGGTCGTTTTAAGAAATAACGCCCCGATCCTTTATTAACTGCTTTCGCCGTGTTTATTTCTGCTATTGTGAGTTGCCGGGAGGATTTGTTTGGAGTTTCAGAGAGTTTTGGGACACTTACTCCCTAAATGAGAGTTTAAGCTTTAGAATTTGGACCATAGTCGGAGCAGCGTGAAGACGGCCTTCGAACGGAATTCCCTTGGTTCTGTTAGCTCCGTTGGGTGATTTCGGGCTTAGGGGCGTGTTCGGATTGTATTTTGGAGGTCCGTAGCTTATTTAGGATTGAAATGCCGAAAGTCGAATTTTTGAAGTTTCCGATTCGATAGTGAGATTTTGATATCAGGGCCGGAATGGAATTACAGAAGTTGGAGTAGGTCCGTTATGTTATTTGGGACGTGTGTGCAAAATTTCAGGTAATTCGGATGAGGTTTGATAGACTTTTTGATCAAAAGCGGAAATTCGAAGTTTTGGAATCCTTAGGCTTGAATCCGAGGGTGATTTGGTATTCCGGCGTTGTTTTGCGTGATTCGAGGGTTGGAATAAGTTCGTACGGTGTTTTAGGATTGGTTGTCATGTTTGGTTGAGGTCCCGGGGGCCTCGGGTGAGTTTCGGGTGCTTAACGGAAGTTGAATTGGACTTAGGAAAAATCTGAAGTTGGCTGGATCTGTCATAACCGCACCTGCGTGCATGGGACCACAGGTGCGGGCCCGCAGAAGCGATGGAGAAGCCACAGATGGGGCGTTTGGAGTTCTGAAGTCGCAGGTGCGAGAGCTGGAGCGCACCTGCGAGATCACAGGTGCAGTAGAAGAAGCGCAGGTGCGGCTTGGTGCATTAAGTAAATTCTCGCATATGCGCACCTGGGACCGTAGGTGCGAAAACCCTGGGCCAACTTCTATATAAGGTTTCAGTCGCGATTTTTGCCCATTCCTTCACCATTTTCATCTGGATTTTGAGCTTTTTGGGAGGTTTTTGAGAGAGAATTCAAGGGAGCTTCGAGGAGGTAAGGTTTTTGGAACCCAAACTCATTATTATGGTATTTTTCTACTGATTTGGCAAGAAATTTATGGAAAATAAGGGTTAGAATTGGAGGTTTGGGGTTTGAAATTGGAGACTTGAATTTGGGGATTTGAGGGGTCGTTTGTAGTCCGATTTTCATGTATTTGGTATGTATGAAGTCGTGAGAGTGTGAGGATGCTAGTTTAGCGAATTTTATCTGATTTCGAGACGTGGGCCCGGGGGTCTTTTTGGGCAATTTTCCTAATTTCGCGTGTGTGATGACCCAAAGGTCATCACTCGTTTTGAAAGTAAATTCAGTGTTCCGAGGCCTTAGAAACCTCTTTTTGTCTCACCTCAAATTGCATGCGGAGTCCAGGCGCATTTCCGAAAAGCTTTTATGTGAAATCCAAGTAAAATAATAAAATTGGCCTTTAAAATTGATTAAAGTTGACTTTGGTGAACATTCTTGGTAAACGGACCCGGACCCATGATCCGACGGTCCCGCAGGGTCCGTAGTAAAATATGGGACTTGGGCATATGCCCGGAATCGAATTTCGAGGTCCCAAGCCCGAGAAAAGAATTTTTAAAGAAAATTATTTGCTGGAAAATCTAAAGGCTTATTGAAATGAAATGATGCATGTTCTTGATGGTATCGGGTCCGTATCTTGGTTCCGGAGCCCGGTACAAGTTTAAAATAATAAATAAGTCGAATCTGTGAAATTTGGTAAGAATCGGAATTGGTTTGGTATAATCGGACCTATAGTTGAGAAATGGAAATTTCAATGTTCTTGGGTGATTTTGTGAATTTGAGGTTGAATTCGTAGTTGTTGATGTTATTTTGATGATTTGATTGGACGAGCAAGTCCGTATGATGTTTTTAGACTTGCGTGCATTCTCGGTTTGGAGCCCCGAGGGCTCGGGTGAATTTTGGATAGGCTACGCAGTGAATTTGGACTTGGGAAAATTGTTGCAGGTTGCAGGTCTGGTGCTGGCCTCTGATCTCCCAATTTCGAGACCAGGGATTGCAATTGCGAAGCCTGTCAACTCGGTAATTACGAGGGGCTGTTCTCAATTGCGAAAATATGCCCTGGCCAGTTTGCTCGCATTTGCGAGCAATTCTTCGCAAATGCGAAGCCCGCAGAAAATCCCAGCACTCGCAAATGCGACATTTCCTTCGCAATTGCGAAGATGGCAGAGATCCTCGGGAATCGCAAATGTGACAAATCCTTCGCAAATACGAAGGTAGAAGACTTTTGAAGGGTTCGCAATTGCGACATCTGCACCTGATAAGTGGGATTTCAGACGGGATTTCATCTATTTTTCAAACTCTTTCAAACCCTAAACTCTCTTGGGCGATTTTCGAAAGAAGGGTTCTTCTCCAAATCATTAGTAAGTCATTTCTAACTCATTTCTGTCAATCTAACCCATCTTTTTACATGATTTCATTTCAAAATCGTTGGTTTTTCATGGGAAATTGGGTGATTTTGGGTAGAACTTAGGATTTTTAAATTTTGGGGATTTGGACCTCGATTTGAGGTTCGATTTCAAAACAAATTATATATTTGAGTTCGTGGGTGAATGGTTGATCAGGTTTTGGTTTGAACTTTGGGTTTTGACCAAGTAGGCCGGGGGTCGGGTTTTGACTTTTTGGACAAATCATTAGAAAACCTATTTTCATGCATTATAATTGGTTTATTTAGCATTTATTAATATCGTTAAGTAAATTGTGGCTAGATACAAGCAAATTAGAAGTGGAATCGAGAAGTAAAGCGGTAGTTGAGGCTTGATTGTGTTCGTGGCATTGAGGTAAGTGTTTGGTCTAACCTTAGCTTGAGGGAATCGGAGTTGTGGTCTTATTTGCTATGTGTTAAGTGTTGAGTACGACGTATAGGTGTGGTGACGAGTATCTATATGTTGGTGTCAAGCATGCCCGTGAGTCTTATACTATGATTGTTGTGACTCCATTATGTATTGTCCATGCTTAATATGATGATTATAAATGTTGAACAAGGCTTATGAACGTATTCTTGGTAATTGACCATTGTTGAGCATTGGCTCAAGTTGAGACATGTTGTGAAGTGATTGTGGAAACGAGATGAGATATATTGTTGTTTCCCTTGCCGGGATGTTATTGTTTATGATATTGTTTCCCTTGCCGGGATGTTATTTTTTATGATATTATTTCCCTTGCCGGGATGTTATTGCTTATGATATTGTTTCCCTTGCCGGGATATTGTTGTTATACTATTGTTCTCTTCCCGGGATTCTTTTGTGATTGGTGTTGATTCGTATATTGGGATTGGGTTGCACGCCGCAACAATATTATATGGGATCGGATTGCACGCCGCAACAAGGAGTAATAAGGGTGGAAAGGTGGGGTCGGGTTGCACGCTGCAACATCATTATATGATTTGGATCGGGTTGCACGCCGCAACATCATTATATGATTTGGATCGGGTTTCACGCCGCAACATCATTATATGATTTGGATCGGGTTACACGCCGCAACAGTATTACATGATTAGGATCGGGTTGCACGCCGCAACAAGAAAGAATAAAAGTGAATATTGATTCTCTTGGTGAGAACGAGAGTAAAAGCACGAAGGGTGATGCCGTGCACTTGTTACTGTTTTCCTTATTCTTGCTGATATGAAATTATGGTGTTCTTTATGCTTCTCTACTGGAATTCCGTTAGTACTTGATATTCTCCACAGCATGTTCCCCCTTCCCATCTTTAACTGCTAGTTTTTGTTGTTATTATTTGTCGTACATGATTTAACTACACAGGTTTATTTGGTAGTCTTGTCCTAGCCTCGTCACTACTTCGCCGAGGTTAGGCTCGACACTTACCTGCACATGGGGTCGATTGTGCTGATTCTACACTATGCACTAAGTGCAGATCCCGGTGCTGGAGCATTTGGACCACAGTGAGGTTGCTGCCTTCAGTCCAGCGGAGACCCGAGATAGTCCTGCAGACGTCTGCAGGCCTTGGTGTCCCCTTCTATCCTATTTCCTTCTGTTCTTACTTATTTTAGAGACAGACATGTATTTTTCTTTGTTCAGACCCTATTTGTAGTATTCTTAGATAGTCCGTGAGATTGTGACACCAGTTCTGGGCGGATTATTTCTATGGGATCGTAATTGTATTAAGTTAAATTATTAGATTTTGTCTTCCACATTTCTTCTTATTATTATTATTCCGCTGTTAAACATATATTGACTTGTAAATGTTAAAGGTTAAGGAAAAAGGGTAATAAATTCTATAACACTCGGCTTGCCTAGCTTTCACGAGTCGGCACCATCACGACTCCCGAGGGTGGGAAATCCGGGTCGTGACAAGTTGTTATCAGAGCTCTAGGTTGCTTAGGTTTCACAATTCACAGACAAGCTTGGTAGAGTCTGAGGGATCGGTACGGAGACGTCTGTGCTTATCCCCCAGAGGCTACAAAGTTAGGAACAGTTTCACTTCTATTCGTCTCTATCGTGTGGTTTGGTTTCTCAATGCTAATTGAACTTCTATTATGTTCTTTCGCAGATGGCGAGAACACGTGCCACTTCATCAGCCGATCAGCAGTCCGAGCCCCCAGTAACAGCTCCTACGAGGGGCAAAGGATGAGCCCGAGGCCATGCCAGAGGCCGAGGCAGGGGTAGAGCTCAGCCCAGAGCAGTAGCACCAGCGGCGGAGCCTCAGGTAGAGTTCGAGGAGGAGGCTCCAGCCCAGACCGTTCCAGCAAGGCCAGCTCAGGTCTCAGAGGGGTTCATTGCTACCCTAGTACTTTAGGATGCTCTGGTCCGTCTAGTGGGCCTTATGGAGAGTGTCGCCTAGGTAGGCTTACTTCCTGTAGCACCAGCCGTCTCTTAGGATGGGGGAGGAGCACAGACTCCCGCTACTCGCACTCCGGAGCAAATGTCTCCTCAGTTTCAGACTCCAGCAGCTCAGCCAGTTGGAGCAGTTCAGCTGGGTGTGGTAGCCCAGACCGCTGATGGAGCAGCTATGTCTGCTGATGCCTTATGGAGGTTGGACAGGTTCACCAAGCTTTTTAATACCACTTTTAGCGGTACATCTTCTGAGGATCCCCAGGATTATTTGGACAGTTGTAATGAGGTTCTACGGAACATGGGGATAGTGGAGACCAATAGGGTCGACTTTGCTGCTTTTTGTCTGTCTGGATCCACTAAGACTTGGTGGAGGGATTATTGTTTGGCTAGACCAGCCGGGTCACCTGCTTTGACTTGGGATAAGTTTTCTCGATTATTTCTGGAGAAGTTTCTTCCGGTCACTTAGAGGGAGAACTATTGGAGGTAGTTTGAGCGTCTCCAGCAGGGTTCTATGACCGTCACTCAGTACGAGACGAGATTCATTGACTTAGCCCGTCATGCTCTTCTAATACTTCCCACCGAGAGAGAGAGAGAGAGTGAGGAGGTTCATTGAGAGACTCGTTTGGCCTCTAGATGGCTAAGGAGACAGGGAGCAAGATTTTTTTTCAGGATGCGGCCAATGTGGACTGGAGAGTCAAGATGGTTCTATCACAAGGGAGTGGTCGGGGGTCTGACAAGAGACCTCAACATTCGGGCAAATTCAGTGGTGCCTCGTCTGGAGGCAGGGATTCTTTTGGTAGGGGCCATCCTCCCAGGTCGTTTCATTCAGCACTCCAGGCTTCTCACGGTGGTCGTGGTTTTCATATGCAGTATTCTGAGCAGTTGCCGTACAGTGCACCACCAACTCCTGTCAGGGCACCTCCTCTTCAGAGCTACATCATGGTCAGCCGGCCTGCCAGGGTCAGTCTCAAATTCCTCAGTCGCTGCACTCAGGTGGATGCTTTGAGTGCGGTGAGTATGGTCATATCGGGAGGGCTTTTCCGAGATTAGTGGGTGTTCATTCCCAGCATCAGGGTTCCCGTGCCATGGTTCAGGCACCGAGTGTTCCGCCGCCCGCTCAACCAGCTAGAGGTAGGGGTCGAGGTGTTAGAGGTGGAGGTCAGGCTGTTAGAGGTGGAGGTCAGACCGCTAGAGGTGGAGGTCAGGCAGATAGAGGTGGAGGCCAGCCAGCAGGAGGCCGTCCTCGAGATGTAGTTCAGAGTGGTGGGGCCCAGCCCTAATGTAATGCTATCACAGCCAGACCTGAGGCTGAGGCCTCCGATGCAGTTATCACAGGTACAATTTCTGTATGCAGTAGAGATGCTTCAGTTCTATTTGATCCGGGGTCTACATATTCCTATGTGTCATCTTGCCCCTTATCGGGTTGTGCCTCGTGATTCTTTGAGTGCACCTGTATATATGTCTACACCGGTGGGTGATTCTATTGTGGTAGATCGAGTCTATCGCTCGTGTGTAGTTATTATTGGGGGTCTTGAGACCCGTGTAGATCTTCTACTTCTGGATATGGTTGATTTTGATGTCATATTGGGAATGGACTGGTTATCCCCTTATCATGCTGTATTGGACTATCACGCCAAGACCATGACCTTAGCATTGTCGAGGTTGCCTCGTTTGGAGTGGAGAGGGACTCCTGGTCATTCTATCAGTAGGGTTATCTCATATATGAAGGCTCGGTGTATGGTTGATAAGGGATGTTTTTTTTATTTGGTGCATGTTAGCGATTCTAGTACCGAGGTTCCTTCTATGGATTCTGTGCCCGTTGTTCGTGAGTTCCCAGAGGTATTTCCTTCAGACCTGCCGGGGATGCCACCCGACAGGGATATCGACTTTTGCATTGATTTGGCTCCGGGCACTCAGCCCATTTCTATTTCGCCATATCGTATGGCCCCGCCAGAGTTGAAGGAGTTGAAGGAGCAATTGCAGGACTTGCTTGATAAGGGCTTCATTAGACCTAGTGTCTTGCCCTGGGGTGCGCCGGTATTGTTCGTTAAGAAGAAGGATGTATCGATGAGAATATGTATTGATTATCGGCGGTTGAACAAGGTCACCATCAAGAACAAGTATCCATTGCCGAGGATTGATGATTTGTTTGACCAGCTTCAGGGTGCCAAAGTGTTTCGAAGATTGATTTGAGATCTGGCTACCATCGGTTGAGGATTAGGGCATCCGATGTGCCTAAGAACGCTTTTCACACTCAGTACGGGCATTATGAGTTTTTAGTGATGTCGTTTGGGTTGACGAATGCCCCAGCAGCATTCATGGATCTGATGAATCGAGTGTTTAGGCCTTATTTGGATTCCTTCGTGATTGTCTTCATTGATGACATTTTGATCTACTCCCGCAGCCGAGAGGAGCACGAGCAACATCTTCGAGTCATTCTTTAGACTCTAAGAGACAGTCAGATGTATGCTAAGTTTTTGAAGTGCGAGTTTTGGTTGACTTCAATTGCATTCTTGGGCCACGTCGTATCAGTAGAGGGTATTCAGGTGGATCCGACGAAGATAGAGGCAGTCAAGAACTGTCCTTGACCCACATCAGCTACAGAGATCCAGAGTTTCGTGGGTTTGGCGGGTTATTATCGTCGGTTTGTGGATGAGTTTTCATCTATAGCAGCCCCTATGACCAGGTTGACCTAGAAGGGTGCCCAGTTCAGGTGGTCGGACGAGTGTGAGGCGAGCTTCCAGAAGCTCAAGACAGTTTGACTATGCGCTGATGTTGGTTTTGCCCACGGGTTCAGGGCCTTATACAGCGTATTGTGACGCATCTCGTATTGGACTTGGTTCGGTGTTGATGCAGAATGGCAAGGTTATAGCATATGCTTCGCGGCAGTTGAAGATTCACGAGAAGAATTATCTAGTTCATGATTTAGAGCTAGCAGCCATTGTCCACGCGCCGAAGATTTGGAGGCATTACTTATATGGTGTGTCATGTGAGGTGTTCATGGATCAGAAGAGTTTGCAGTATTTGTTCAAGCAGGAAGAGCTCAATTTGAGGCAAATGAGGTGGTTGGAGCTTTTGAAAGACTATGATATCACCATCTTGTATCATCCGGGGAGGGCGAATGTAGTGGCCGATGCTTTGAGTAGGAAGTCAGTCAGTATGGGCAGTCTTGCGTATATTCCGGTCAGTGAGAGACCGCTTGCTTTGGATGTTCAGGCTTTAGCCAATCAGTTCGTGAGGTTGGATATTTTTGAGCCCAGCCGTGTGCTAGCTTGCATAGTCGCTCGTTCCTTATTATTTGAGCGTATCCGAGATCGACAGTATGATGATCCTCATTTGCTTGTCCTTAGGGACACAGTGCGGCACGGGGGTGCCATGCAGGTTACAGTTGGAGATGATGGAGTTTTGAGGATGCAGGGTTGTATTTGTGTGCCTAATGTGGATGACTTCGTGAGTTGATCCTAGAGGAGGCCCATAGTTCCCGATATTCTATTCATCCGGGCGCCGCTAAGATGTATCAGGACTTGCGGCAGCATTATTGATGGAGGAGGATTAAGAAGTATATTGTTTCGTATGTAGCTCGATGTTTAAATTGTCAGCAGGTAAAGTACGAGCATCAAAGACCTGGTGGTTTGTTTAAGAAGATTGAGATTCCTGAGTGGAAGTGGGAGCGTGTCACTATGGACTTCGTTGTTGGACTCCCACGGACTCAGAGGAAGTTCGACGCGATATGGGTTATTGTTGATAGGTTGACCAAGTCAGCGCATTTCATTCCTGTGGCAGTCTCCTATTCTTCAGAGAGGTTAGCTGAGATCTATATCCGGGAGATTGTACGTCTTCATGGTGTGCCCGTATCCATTATTTCTGACCGAGGTACGTAGTTTACCTCGTATTTCTGGAGGGCAGTTCAGCGTGAGTTGGGCAGTCGGGTCGAGTTGAGCACAACATTCCATCCTCAGACGGACGGACAGTCCGAGCGTACTATTTAGATTTTGGAGGATATGCTCCGAGCATGTGTTATTGACTTTAGAGGTTCGTGGGATCAGTTCTTGCCATTAGCAGAGTTTGCCTTCAACAATAGCTACCAGTCGAGCATCCAAATGGCCCCCTATGAGGCCTTATATGGTAGACGGTGTCGATCGCCAAATGGGTGGTTTGAGCCGGGAGAGGCTCAGTTGTTGGGTACGAATTTGGTATAGGATGCCTTGGACAAGGTTAAGATCATTCAGGATAGGCTTCGTACAGCTCAGTCCAGGCAAATGCCGACCGCAAGGTTCGTGATGTGGCATTCATGGTCGGAGAGCGAGTGTTGCTTCGGGTGTCGCCCATGAAGGGCGTGATGAGATCTGGGAAGAAGGGCAAGCTAAGCCCTAGATTAATTGGTCCTTTTGAGATTCTTTATCGAGTGGGAGAGGTGGCTTACAGACTTGCGTTGCCGCCGAGTTTATTTGTCGTGCATCCAGTGTTTCATGTGTCCATGCTTCGGAAGTATCACGGCGATCCATCCCACGTGTTAGACTATAGCACTGTCCAATTGGACAAGGACTTGTCCTATAAGGAGGAGCTGGTAGCTATTCTAGACCGGCAGGTTTGTCAGTTGAGATCGAAGAGTTTTCCTTCGATTCGTGTTCAATGGAGGGGTCAGCCTGTTGAGGCAGCGACCTAGGAGTCCGAGTCCGATATACGGAGCCGTTATCCTCATCTTTTTACCCACTCAGGTACTTTTCTTATGTCTGTTCAAGGACGGATGGTTGTTTTAGAGGTGGAGAATGTGATGACCCAAAAGGTCATCACTCGTTTTGAAAGTAAATTCTGTGTTCCGAGGCCTTAAAAACCTTTTTTTGTCTCACCTAGATTTGCGTGCGCAGTCCGGGCGCATTTTCGGGAAGTTTTTATTTGAAATCTAAGTAAAATAATGAAATTGGACTTTAAAATTGATTAAAGTTGACTTTGGTCAACATTCTTGGTAAACGGACCCGGACACGTGATCTGACGGTCCCGTAGGGTCCGTAGTAAAATATGGGACTCGGGCGTATGCCCGGAATGGAATTCCGATGTCCCAAGCCCGAAAAAGAATTTTTAATGAAAATTGTTTGCTGGAAAATTTAAAGGCTTTTTGAAATGAAATGATGCATGTTCTTGATGGTATCGGGCCCGTATCTTAGTTCCGGAGCCCGGTACAAGTATAAAATAATAAATAAGTTGAATCTATGAAATTTGGTAAGAATCGGAATTGGTTTGGTATAATCGGACCTATAGTTAAGAAAATGGAAATTTCAATGTTCTTGGGTGATTTTATGAATTTGAGGTTGAATTCGTAGTTGTTGATGTTATTTTGATGATTTGATCGCACGAGCAAGTCCGTATGATGTTTTTAGACTTGCGTGCATTCATGGTTTGGAGCCCTGATGGCTCGAGTGATTTTTGGATAGGCTACAGAGTGAATTCGAACTCAGGAAAATTCTTGCAGGTTGCAGGTCTGGTGCTGGCCTCTGGTCTAGCAATTTCGAGATCAGGGATCGCAATTGCGAAGCCTGTCAGCTCGGTAATTACGAGGGGCTATTCTCAATTGCGAAAATATGCCCTGGCCAGTTTGCTCGCATTTGCGAGCAATTCTTCGCAAATGCGAAGCCCGCAGAAAATCCCAGTAGTCACGAATGCAACATTTCCTTTGCAATTGTGAAGATCGCAGAGATCCTCAGGAGTCGCAAATGCGACAAAAATCCTTCGCAAATGCGAAGGTAGCAGACTTTTGAAGGGTTCGCAATTGCGAACCCCTGGTCGCAATTGCGACATCTGCACCTGATAAGTGGGATTTCAGACGGGATTTCATCCATTTTTCAAACTCTTTCAAACCCTAAACTCTCTTGGGCGATTTTCCAAAGAAGGGTTCTTCTCCAAATCATTAGTAAGTCATTTCTAACTCATTTCTGTCAATCTAATCCATCTTTTTACATGATTTCATTTCAAAATCATTGGTTTTTCATGGGGAATTGGGTGATTTTGGGTAGAACTTAGGATTTTCAAATTTTGGGGATTTGGACCTTGATTTGAGGTCCGATTTCAAAACAAATTATATATTTGAGTTCGTGGGTGAATGGGTGATCGGATTTTGGTTTGAACTTCGGGTTTTGACCAAGTGGGCCCGGGGTCGGGTTTTGACTTTTTGGGGAAATCATTAGAAAACCTACTTTCATGCATTAGAATTGGTTTAGTTAGCATTTTTTGATATCGTTAAGAAAATTGTGGCTAGATACAAGCGAATTGGAAGTGGAATCGAGAGGTAAAGCGGTAGTTGAGGCTTGATTGTGTTCGTGGCGTTGAGGTAAGTGTTTAGTCTAACCTTAGCTTGAGGGAATAGGAGTTGTGGTCTTATTTGCTATGTGTTAAGTGTTGAGTACGACGTATAGGTGTGGTGACGAGTATCTATACGTTGGTGTCAAGCATGCCCGTGAGTCTTATACTATGATTGTTGTGACTCCGTTATGTATTGTTCATGCTTAATATGATGATTATAAATGTTGAACAAGGCTTATGAACGTATTCTTGGTAATTGACCATTGTTGAGCATTGGCTCAAGTTGAGACTTATGTTCTAAAGTGATTGTGGAAACGAGATGAGATATATTATTTTTCCCCTTGCAGGGATGTTATTGTTTATGATATTGTTTCCCTTGCCGGGATGTTATTGCTTATAATATTGTTTTCCTTGCTGGGATATTGTTGTTATACTACTGTTCCCTTGCCGGGATTCTTTTGTAATTGGTGTTGATTCGTATATTGGGATTGGGTTGCACGCCGCAACAATATTATATGGGATCGGGTTGCACGCCGCAACAAGGAGTAATAAGGTAGACAGGTGGCGTCGGGCTGCACGCCGCAACATCATTATATGATTTGGATCGGGTTGCACGCCGCAACATCATTATATGATTTGGATCGGGATGCACGCCGCAACATCATTATATGATTTGGATCGGGTTGCACGCCGCAACATCATTATATGATTTGGATCGGGTTGCACGCCGCAACAGTATTACATGATTGGGATCGGGTTGCACGCCGTAACAAGAAAGAATAAAAGTGAATATTTATTTTCATGGTGAGAACAAGAGTAAAAGCATGAAGGGTGATGCCGTGCACTTGTTACTGTTTTCCTTATTCTTGCTTATATGAAATTATTGTGTTCTTTATGCTTCTCTACTGGAATTCCATTAGTAGTTGTTATTCCCCGTAGCATGTTCCCCCTTCCCATCTTTAACTGCTAGTTTCTGTTGTTATTATTTGCCGTACATGATTTAACTGCACAGGTTTATTTTGTAGTCTTGTCCTAGCCTCGTCACTACTTCGCTGAGGTGAGGCTCGACACTTACCAGCTGCTTTATTTGAATTTTGTGCAGCAAGCTAGGTTAGAAATACCTGTTTTACCTTGGTATGAAATTGGATTGAATTGAATATTCTTCGTGTTGCTGCTGTGTGTTTACTTTGGGACTACGGGCGATATCCCGGTAGATCCCCCTGCACGTTTATATTGGAACTACGGGACTGCACCCGGTAGATTCCCCCAGTCGTGTATACTCGAAGTTTTGATATCCATGAAGCTTGCCCAAGGTGATCGCTAATGATGGAACTTTTGGGAGCGAGGTGCATGCTCATGTATGGGAACTTCAAACAGAAGAAGTAGGCCATTGCGCCCACGACTCAACAACAAGACGCGTAGTTAAGGGATTATGGAAGCTGTTAAATGTCATGGGCACGCCATGAAGGATGATCCATCGTATGGAGAAGTCATGAACGAGTTGGAGACCATGCTTATCTTTCTATCATTTACATGACTTTAGATTCCTTGTATAGGATGATGTTTCATTCTGCTTTTAATATTGATGTACATAACTCTTTCTATATTGAAGCAGTGAAATATTTTTTATGCTTTGGCACCAAATTGTCTTCTTTTCCTCAATTATATATGTTCTTACATTTGAAAGAATTAATATGATGATCTCATGATGCCAAACCCTTTTTTTTAAAAACTCAATACACTGAAATTAGAATGAAACTCTAAGCTGCCTACGTACCTCGGTGAAAAGGATCAAGTCATATCGTAGTTCAGAGGGATAAGTTTTTTTTTTATTCTTTTTTGGCTTGACTTTTGCCTAGGCCGCCTCTTTCGAGGTTTTCAACCTAGAAGACTCTTTTTCTGGGCCGTACACAGTTTAGACTCATGCGGGACATGAGTGTAGTAACGTGCAGTTTAGGCTCATGCATCAAGAAGCATCATGACTTGCAGTTTAGGCTCGTACGCCGAGGAGCGTAGGTGACTTTCACGGGAAGTACTGCTTCAGAAATTTTCCGTTGATCCGACCAACTCTAAGACCATCCTTATCGACAATTTTGTATGCGCCACTTGAATAGGCTTTCTTCACAACATATGGACCATCCCATTTTGAGGTAAACTTGTCGCCCATTGATGGATATAACTTATTCATATATTTTAATATAAAAATATAATATTTTAGATATAGAACATGATCAATTTATATCCTATTCTCGCACTTTTCTAATAATTCTTATAGGAAAAAGAATACATGGAAAAAGAGAAAAAAGAAAGAACCTACAGTTCAAGGAAGAAGGATGCATCCGTGACAACTTCATCTAAAACTACACAAAGTCAAGAGATACAAAAGTTATGGAAAATTCTCACCAAAATTTTATGACAAATTGTCATGTCAATTTCTTATCAAGGCCATATGATATATTGATATTATCTTGCAAGTTCTCACCAAGGCCTTGTAGAAATTTTCCTATAAATAGGCATATGTTCGTAGAAGAAAGATCATCCCACTTTGTATCCAATTTCCTATCTAGTTTTTTCTAAAGAGAAAGAGAAGAGTAATCTTGGTCTCTTTCTCTAGCCTCTCTTTGTGTTAAAAATATTCTTAGTTTTTTGAAAGTATTTTTTAGCTTTTCTTACTTCATAATGGAGTAATTTTTTTTTTGTTGGGATAGTTGATGTAGCTTGATATAATTATAATACTATCTCAGTTTCAGTACATTCTTGTCCCGAAACTCTATTTACATTTCATATTGTGCTGGAATGATGAATTTTTAATCATTATTATCACATCTACATATTTTATATCTAAGTTATTCTTATATCAATTTTGTAATTCTCACGGAGAAAAATTAATATATAATAACTGATGAATAGAATATTAGAGTGAAAGTAATTTTTGGTAAGATTGTTATGTCAAGTCTATAATCGTGCTTTCCTCAGTTTTAGTTCTCACGGAGTAATTGTTGAAGGCAAGATTTCTAGTAAAAATATTCTCACGGAGTTTTTACTACACCTAAGCACAGAATATTAGAGTGAAAGTAATTTTCAGTAAGATTATTATTTCAAGTCTGTAATCTTGCTTTTCTCAGTTTTAATTTTCACGGAGGAATTGTTGAAGGCAAGATTATTGATTTTCTAGTAAAAATATTCTCACGAAATTTTTACTACGTTTGAGCACAATTAAGGCAAGATACTTCAGTTTAATCTTCACTAGTTTTAAATCAATTAATTGACATAACTCACGGAGTGTTAATTATTTATTTATTTCTTAGTAACGACCCGACCGGTCGTTTCATGAGTTACCGCTCCCCCCCCCCCATTTCTGCTTCTTTATGCTTTGTTCATCTGTGTTATATGGTATCGGGTTAGTCGGTTCGAATTCGGAATAGTTTTGGAAAGGTCTGAGACACTTAGTCTCTTAAGTTGGTCTTTTTAGTCGGAAAAGTCAACTGGAAGTTGACTTGTGAGCAAACGATCTTGGAATTTAGTTTTTATGATTTGGATAGCTTCGGGAGGTGATTTGGACTTAGGAGCGTGATCACAATGAGTTTTGGAGGTCCGGGGTAGAATTAGGCTTGAATTGGCAAAATTGGAATTTTAGCGTTTTCTGGTCGATAGTGGAAATTTGATATCGGGGTCAGAATGGAATTCCAGGAGTTGCAGTAGGTCCTTTGTGTCATATTGGATGTGTGTGCAAAATTTCAGGTCATTCGGACGAGGTTTGATAGACTTTTTGATCGAAAGCGGAATTCGAAAGTTTTTGGAAACCTTAGGCTTGAATTCGATCTTATTTCGTTGATTTGACATTGTTTTAGGTGTTTCGAAGATTGGTATAAGTTTGGATAGTGGTATATGACTTGTACGTACTTTTGGTTGAGGTCCCGGGGGCCTCGGGATGATTTCAGGTGGTTGACGGAAAGTTTGGAGTTGGAAATTTGCAGCTGAAGCTACTGAAGTGCCTGTCATAACCGCACCTGCGGCTTGGGGACCGTAGGTGCGGGCCCGCAGAAGCGCAACGAGGGTCGCAGATGCGGAACTGGGCGAGAGGATCTGGAACCGCAGATGCGGATGATCGAGCGCACCTGCGATGGCGCAGGTGCGAGATATTGATCGCAGGTGCGGTCCTTGAGCGGTTAAGTGGATTCCACAGATGCGCACCTGGGACCGCTGGTGCGGGTCCGCAGGAGCGAGATCTCTACCGCAGAAGCATTTTAGCTTGGGCAGAACATATAAATTTAGCCCTTCGCGAATTTTGTGTGGTTTTTCACCATTTTTCATACGGGTTTGAGCTTGGGAGAGGGAATTCAAGAGGATTTCGTGGAGGTAAGGTTTTTTGGACCCTAAACTTGTTTCTATGTTGGTTTTTACCTGGTTAAGCTTGAATTTTATGGAAATTAGTGGTTGAAATTGAGGAACTAGGGCTTGAAATTGAAGACCTTTGATTAGGGATTTGAGGGGTCGTTTGTGGTCGGATTTTGGTATATTTGATATGTACGAACTCGTGAGAGTGTAAGGATTCTATTGATGTGACTTTTGATGGATTTCGAGACGTGATCCTGGGGGTCGGGTTTGGTCAATTTCGGGATTCTTAGTGTAAATTGGTTATTTTCGAGTGGGTTTTGTTCCTTTAGCGTATATTGATGAGTATATTCTGGTTTTGGATACATTTGGAGCATTCAGAGGCCGATACGAGAGGCAAGAGCATCGTGGGCTAGAATTTAGACCGGATTGAGGTAAGTAATGATTGTAAATGTTGTCCTGAGGGTATGAAACCCCAGATTTCACATCGTTGTGCTAAATTGAGGTGATGCACACGCTAGATGACGAGTGTGGGGTCGTGCAACGTTGGGGATTGTGACTTGGTCCATCCTGTACGACTATTAAATTGCGTATTTAATTGGAAATTGTTTGTTATTATTATATTTTGGAAAGTATTACTCCCCCCGTTCCAGTTTATGTGAACCTATTTCCTTTTTGGTCCGTTCCAAAAAGAATGACCCCTTTCTAAATTTGGAAAATATTT
Source organism: Nicotiana attenuata (assembly GCF_001879085.1). NCBI lineage: Eukaryota > Viridiplantae > Streptophyta > Magnoliopsida > Solanales > Solanaceae > Nicotiana > Nicotiana attenuata. The sequence goes on from NW_017671694.1 coordinate 81,230, forward strand.
AGCTTAAACTTCCAATTCTACCCTTAATGAGAAGCTTTTATAACCACACAAATACTCTGGGCCCCATTTTAACTTGTTTAGGACAACAAATTTCAAAAGTCTTTTTTCTTGAACTCCGTGCCCAGTCAAACAGGTTCACATAAATTGGAACAGAGGGAGTACTATGTTTGGGGCTGAATGCCGTGTTTGGGCCTTGTGCCGACTGTTTTGGACCCTTAGGGGCTTTTTACTATTATTCCTCACTATTTTGACTTCATACTTGTACTCAGTCATGCTGTATTCTACTGTTTTTCATAACTCAGCTGTATTTACTCTACTTTAATATTTTAAATGATATTTTGGGCTGAGCAATATGTTATACTGTTGCCCGAGGGGCTTGAGAGATTTCTGACTGAGTGAGGCTGAGGGCCTGTGTTGAGAGGATGTTATGGGATCGGGATGCGCGCCACAGCGTGTTACACTGACTTGTGATATATGAGAGGTCGAGGGCCTGATTTGTTATGCCATGAGATGACTTGTGATAGCTCTTGGGTTGTAGGAGTCCCTCTGGAGTCTGTACACCCCCAGTGAGCGCGGGTACCCAGTGTGAGATGTGATATTGCCCGATGGGATATTGTTGTTTCATGTTATTGCCCGAGGGGCTGATTACGAGTGATTGTTAGATAGCCCGAGGGGCTGGTTCTATTCATATTTTGCTCGAGGGGCGGTTATGGTACATGTTTTGCGCGAAGGGCTATTTTACGTATCTATACTTTTACTCACCGCTTTCATCACTCATTTGAAACTATTAAAAAGTGTTTTAAAAGGTTTTACTGAACTGAGATGTTATTACGAGTTTTACTGCTTTACCGCATTGTTCTGGACTTATAGTGTTTTGCTGTAGCGTTATGCTGTGGTTTACGTGTTTTTCTTACTGCTCAGCTGCCTTTACTTTTATTACTTACTGAGTTGGCATACTCACATTACTCCCTGCACCCTATGTGCAGATCCAGGAGTCTCGGGTCACGCTAGCGAGTGCTGATTTATCTTCCAGCAGGCTTTCGGAGTTGACTAGGTAGCTATTTGGCGTTCGCAGCCCAGTGTTTCTCCTTCCTATCTTTACTCCGCTTTGTATCAGCTTTGTTTCAGACTATGTTGTCTTTTCATGTTTCTAGACGATTTGTAGTTGCTCATGACTAGTGACACCCCGATGTTGGGCTGTGTTTTATTTCTGCACTGTTCTATTCTACCTTACATTTTGGGATTTTAGTTTATCAATGACTTTTAAATGACTTATTATAATTGTTGGGTTGGTTTTGGGGTTTGTGTCTGCTGGCCTAGTTTCACGATAGGCGCCATCACGATCGGGTCCTTTTTAGGGTGTGACAAGTTGGTATCACGGCCTAGGTTACATAGGTCTCACGAGTTATGAGCAGGTTTAGTAGAGTCTCGCGGATCGGTACGGAGACGTCTGTATTTATCCTCGGGAGGCTGCAGAACCTTTAGAAAAACTTCATATTCTTGAATTCCTGTCGTGCGAATCTGTTGATTCTAGTACTAAACTTTTGTCATTCTATTCTCTCGCAGATGGTGAGGACACGCGCTACCGGTCACGATGGACGATCACCAGTACCACCAGCTGGGGCCACTAGAGGCCGAGGACGCGGTCGAGGCCGTGGTAGGGGTAGGGGTGTAACCCGCACAGTAGCTAGGGCAGCACCTGCAGATCCACCAGCAGCCCCAATTCAGGATCAGGTCCCAGCTCTGGACGCTCCAGCAGCACCAGCTCAGGCACCGACTGTGCCTATTGTCATTCCGAGTCTTTAGGAGACCTTGGCTCAGATCTTGGCCGTGTGCACTAGTCTTGCTCAGGCGGTCACAGTTTCTACCAACGCAGCCACTTCTCAGGCCAGGGGAGGCACTCAGACTCCCGCCGCCCGCACACCCGAGCAGGTTGTTCAGGGATTGCAGACACCGGAGGCACCACCAGCCCAGCCGGTGGCAGCTGCTCAGGGTTATGTAGCTCCAGTTATGCCAGAGGACGAGCAGCGCAGATTGGAGAGGTTTGGTAGACTTCAGCCTCCGACTTTCAGTGGTACAAAGGGCGAGGATGCCCAGGGTTTCTTGGACAGGTGTTAGAGGATTCTTCGCACCGCGGGTATTCTGAAGACCAGTGGGGTCGCATTTACTACTTTTCAATTTTCTGGAGCTGCCTTCACGTGGTGGGAGGCTTATGAGAGGTGTAGGCCTGTTGGTGCGGCGCCCCTTACTTGGCAGCATTTCTCCGTTCTCTTTTTGGAGAAGTATGTGCCATAGTCCCGCAGGGAGGAGCTGCACAGGCAGTTCGAGCAGTTGCGACAGGGAGATATAACTGTGACGCAGTACGAGATGAGGTTCTCAGAGTTAGCTCGTCATGCTATTTGGTTGGTTTCTACGGATAGAGAGAGGATCAGGAGGTTCGTTGATGGCCTCACATATCAGCTTCGGATTCTCATAACCCAGGAGAGGGTGTCAGGTGCTACTTTTGAGGAGGTTATTGATATCGCTTGCAAGATTGAGTCAGTTCGTCGCCAGGAGCAAGAGGAGAGGGAGGCCAAGAGGCCTCAGGGATCTGGTAGTTTTGGGGGTGCTCCTTCGAGAGGTCAGTTTCAGCACGGCAGAGGCCGCCCATTCAGGCACGCTCAATCAGCTCGCCCAGGTTATCGTGAGGTATCAACGGGCCATGGTTCTCACAGTTCCTAGCAGGGTCATTCCTCACTTAGTGCCCTTCCAGCCCAGAGTTCGTCCCGTGCTCCATTAGTTCAGGGCTTTTCTATGCCAGGTTCTTCAGCTAGTCATCCCGGTGCTAGGGGTTCCCTTTAGTCCCCGTCTCCAGCACCATGGAGTTGTTATAAGTGTGGGGAGTTGGGATATATGTGGAGGCAGTGTCCTCGTCGTCTTAGGGGTTCATCTCAGTAGAGGAGTCAGCCCTCGACTTCAACACCAATTACTTCACCACCCGCCCCGCCAGCTACGGGTGGAGGACAGTCAGCTAGGGGTCGCCCAAGAGGGGGAGGTCGATCAGGTGGTGGTCAGGCCCATATCTATGCACTCCCAGCTAGGCCTGATGTTATTGCTTCAGATGCAGTGATTACAAGTATTGTCTCAGTCTGCCACAGAGATGCCTCTGTGTTATTTGATCCTGGTTCCACTTTTCCATATGTGTCATCATAATTTGCCCATTATTTGGATACGCTCTGTGAGTCTCTTGTTTCATCTGTTCGTGTATCTACTCCGATGGGCGATACTATTATTGTGGACCATATGTACCGGTCGTGTGTGGTTACCATTGGGGGTCTGGAGACCTGAGTGGATCTTTTATTACTCTGTATGGTGGATTTTGATGTGATTTTGGGCATGGATTGGTTATCTCCGTGCCGTGCTATTCTGGACTGTCATGATAAGACAGTGACATTAGTTATACCGGGTGTGCCACGGATTGTGTGGCGAGGTTCGACAGATTTTTTTCCCAGCAGGGTGATTTCATTTCTGAAAAGGCCCGGTGGATGGTTGGGAAGGTTGTCTTTCATACTTAGCATTTGTGAGGGATGTCAGTGTAGAGACTCCCAGCATTGATTCTGTTCCAGTAGTGAGGGATTTTCCCGATATGTTTCCTGCAGACCTGCCGGGCATGCCACCGGACAGGGATATTGATTTTGGTATTGACCTGGTGCCGGGTACTCAGCCCATTTCTATTGCACCGTATCGTATGGCACCAGCGGAGCTAAAGGAGTTAAAGGAGCTGCTTCAGGAACTCCTTGATAAGGGGTTTATTCGGCCTAGTGTTTCGCCGTGGGGTGCGCCTATTCTGTTCGTGAAGAAGAAGGATGGCACTATGAGGATGTGCATTGATTACAGGCAGTTGAACAAGGTTACAATTAAGAACAAGTATCCTTTGCCTCACATTGATGATTTGTTTGACCAGCTTCATTGAGCGAGGGTGTTCTCCAATATTGATCTCCGTTCGGGGTATCACCAGCTGAAGATCAGGGACTCGGATATTCTTAAGACAGCCTTCAGGACCCGATATGGTCACTATGAGTTCCTTGTGATGTCTTTTGGGCTGACCAATGCCCCAGCAACGTTCATGCATTTGATGAACAGCGTGTTCCGGCCTTATCTCGACCCGTTCGTTATTGTTTTCATTGATGATATTCTGGTATACTCACGTAGTCAGGAGGAGCACGCGGAGCATTTGAGAGTTGTGTTGCAGAGATTGAGAGAGGAGAAGCTTTATGTAAAGTTCTCCAAATGTGAGTTTTGGCTCAAGTCGATGGCTTTCCTGGGGCACGTGGTGTCCAGTAAGGGTATTCAGGTTGATCCGAGGAAGATAGAGGCGGTTCAGAGTTGGCCTAGATCGTCCTCAGCCACAGAGATTCACAATTTTCTTGGATTGGCAGGTTACTACCGTCGGTTCATTCAGGGATTTTCATCTATTGCATCACCCTTGACCAAGTTGACTCAGAAGGTGCTCCATTCCAGTGGTCAGATGAGTGTGAGGCGAGCTTTCAGAAGCTCAAGGTTGCCTTGACCACGACTCTAGTGTTAGTTTTGCCATCAGTTTTAGGTTGATATACAGTGTATTGTGATACCTCGGGAGTGGGTATTGGGTGTGTGTTGATGCAGGAGAGTTATAGTTATTGCTTATGCTTCTTGTCAGTTGAACCCCCATGAGAAGAACTACCCTGTTCATGATTTGGAGTTGGCTGCCATTGTTCACGTGTTGAAGATTTGGAGGCATTATTTGTATAGTGTGTCTTGTGAGGTGTTTACTGATCATCGCAGCCTCCAGCACTTGTTCAAACAGAAGGATCTCAATTTGAGGCAGCGAAGATGGCTGGAGCTGCTAAAGGACTGTGATATTACTATTTTGTACCATCCGGGGAAGGCCAATGTAGTGGCCGATGCTTTGAGCCGGAAGGCGGTGAGTATGGCAGTTTTGCATTTATTCCTGTTGGGGAGAGACCTCTTGCAATTGATGTTCAGGCCTTAGCCAATCGGTTCGTGAGGTTGGTTATTTCGGAGCCCAGTCGGGTATTGGCTTGTGTGATTTCTCGATCTTCCTTGTTTTATCGCATCAGAGAGCGCTAGTATGATGATCCTCACTTGCTTGTCCTTAAGGACAGAGTTCAGCAAAATGATGCTAGAGATGTGACCATTGGTGGTGATGGGGTGTTGAGGACGCAGGGCCGGATATGTGTGCCAATGTGGATGGGCTTCGGGAGTTGATCTTAGAGGAGGCCCATAGCTCGCGGTATTCCATTCATCTGGGTGCCGCGAAGATGTATCAGGATTTGAGACAGCATTACTGGTGGAGGAGAATGAAGAAGGATATAGTGGGATTTGTAGCTCGGTGTCTCAATTGTCAGCAGGTGAAATATGAGCATCAGAGACCGGGTGGCTTGCTTCAGCAGATGAATATTCTGTCACGACCCAAGTTCGCCCACCGTGAACTATCCTGACGGCACCTAGTCTCTACGACTAGGTAAGCTTAACAATTTACAAAAAAAGAAATAACAGAAATAAACTATCCAAACTGCAGAGATAATACAAACCAAACTCTTTAAATGAACTACATTTCCCAAAACCCGAAATCTCATGAAATCACAAGCTATGGAATAACTACAGTGTTCTAACTCCAGAGTGTCTAAATAAAATAAAAACAGAAGGCCTAATACTATGAGCGAGAATGGAAAAGGACTCCTCGGTCTACGGACGCGGCAGACATACCTCGAAGCCTCTGGTGGATCACTCCGCCTCAAGGATGGTAGGGCTGAGTCGAAATACCTGGATCTGCACATGAAAAACATGCGCAGAAAGGGCATGAGTACACCACAATGGTACTCAATAAGTGCCAAGCCTAACCTCGGTCGAGTATTGACGAGGAAGGTCAGGGCCCTACTGAGGCTAAAGGAAATACAAGATATAACAGTGTAAAATACCGCAGTATAGTTAAGAGCAACAGTAAGAAGTAACACAGGATAGAAAGAACAACAACAGCTATAATAGAGACAAGTATCACAGAGAGGAAAACAGCTCACACAGAGATAACATCGGGGATCTCCTAGGATACCGTCTTGTAGTCCCAAATGTAAATATCCAGTGGATCTCCCGGGATACCGTCCCGTAGTCCAACTCATAGTGCACGGAGATCTACCGGAATCCCGATCCATAGTCCCAAGTGTAAATATTCAGTAGTGGGGGAATCTACCGGGTGCAATCCCGTAGTTCCAATGTAAAAGTGCAGGGGGATCTCCCGGAATACAAATCCGTAGTCCCAAAGTAAACATACATGGGGATCTCCCGGGATACCGTCCCGTAGTCCCAAAGTAAATACACAACAGCAACAAGAAGAATACTCAATTCAATCAAATTTCACGCCAAGTTAAAGCAGGTATTTCTAACCTAGCATACTATACATAATTCAAATAAGGCAGTATAACAAATAAGCAATTTAAATCAATTAAACATGCTTCCCTAAGCTAACAACAGGCTTAAATTGCATATTAACAGGAAAGGAACCACAACTCTAAGTTTTTAAGGAAAATCGGATTTTCAACAATTAGCACAAGTACGCACTTGTCACCTCACGTACAAGGCATTTCAAACATCAATAATACCAAATCCTAAGGGGAGTTTCCCCCACACAAGGTTAGACAAGCCACTTACCTCAAACCGGCTCAAAATCAACCCGAACCACGTTCTTGCCACGAGTATTCGACTCCAAATGGCCCAAATCTATTCAATTAAATTGTATAATATAAATAATACTTCAAGTAACTGATTGTACAAAATAAATTCTAAGCTAATACGCAAAATTAGGTAAAATGACCAAAATGCCCTTCGGGCCCACATCTCGGAATCAGGTGAAATTTACAAATTCAGAATCCTCACGCTCTCGCGAGCTCAGCCATACCAAGAGTACCAAAATCGGACCTCAAATGGTCCTTCAAATCACCACTCAAACTCTCCAATTAACCAAGCCCTAGTTTTTTCAATATTCACCCACAATTTTCCATAAATTTCAAGTCTAATCAATGAAATAACATCATAGGAACGAGTTTTTGGAACTAAAGACCTTACCTCAATGAATCCCTCTGAAAATTCCCCTTGAAAATGCTCCCCAAAGCTTCTCCCCGTTTGAAAAGAGGTGAAAAATAGCTAAAATTCGCGAAGGGCGAAATATATATATGTTCTGACCCAGCAAAACCGCATCTGCGGTCCAATTAACGCTTCTGCGGTCATAAATACCGCACCTGCGGAATTTCACTTAACGGCCATTTCCGCATCTGCGCTAAAATTCCTGATCTGCGGTTCCAGCTGATTCCCCCTTGGCCGCATCTGCGGCTCCATGCTCGCTTCTGCGAGTCCGCACCTGCGGCCCCCTACCCGCAAGTGCGGTTATGACAGCAAATGGGAAAAGCTTCAGCTGCCAAACCAAATTCCTAACTCTTCCGTTGACCATCCGAAATCATCCCAAGGCCCTCGGGACCTCAACCAACAGCACGAACAAGTCATATACCACTGTCCAAACTTATACAAATCCTGAAAACACCTAAAAAAACATCGAAACATTCAACACTACAGAGCTACCCCAACTTCCGAAATTCCATTCCGACCCCGATATCAAAATCTCACTATCGAACCAAAAACTTCAAAATTTCAACTTTCGGCATTTCAAGCCTAATAAGCTACGGACCTCCAAAACACAATCCGAACACGCTCCTAAACCCGAAATCACCCAACGGAGCTAACGGAACCAACATAATTCCATTCCGAGGCCATCTTCACACTGTTCCAACTACGGTCCAAATTCTAAAACTTAACCTCTCATTTAGGGACTAAGTGTCCCAAAACTCCCCAAAACTCCAACTAAATCCTCCCGGTAACTCACAATAGCAGAAACAAACACGGGGAAAGCAGTTAATAGGGGATCGAGGCGTAAATTCTTAAAACGATCGATCGGGTTGTTACATATTTCAGAGTGGAAGTGGGAGCGTATCACCATGGACTTTGTAGTTGGGATCCCACGGACTTTGAAGAAGTTCGATGCTATTTGGGTGATTGTGGATCGGCTGACCAAGTCCGCACACTTCATTCCTGTTTGTACTACCTATTCTTCGGAGCGATTGGTATAGATCTATATCCGGGAGAATGTTCGCTTACATGGTGTCCCAGTTTCCATTATTTCGGATAGAGGAACTCAGTTTACTTTGCATTTTTGGAGGGCCGTGTAGAGAGCGTTGGGTACTCAGGTTGAGTTGAGCACAACTTTTCACTCTCAGACGGACGGGCAGTCCGAGCGCACTATTCAGATATTGGAGGATATGTTGCACGCTTGTGTGATTGACTTTGGTGGTTCATGGGATCAATTTCTACCACTCGCGGAGTTTGCTTATAACAACAACTACCAGTCGAGTATTCAGATGGCTCCATATGAGGCTCTATATTGGAGGCGGTATAGATCTCCAGTTGGATGGTTCGAGCTGGGTGTGGCCAGGATTTTGGGTACGGACTTAGTGCAAGATGCTTTGGACAAGGTGAAGGTGATTCAGGAGAGGCTTCGTACAGCGCAGTCAAGATAAAAGAGTTATGCTGACAGGAAGGTTCGTGATGTGTCCTATATGGTTGGGGAGAAGGTTCTACTTAAGGTTTCACCCATGAAGGGTGTTATGAGATTTGGGAAGAAGGGTAAATTGAGTCCTCGGTTCATTGGGCCTTTTGGGGTGCTTCGGAGGATTGGGGAGTTGGATTATGAGCTTGCCTTGCCACCTAACTTGTCGAGTGTGCATCCGGTATTTCATGTTTCCATGATCCGGATGTATATTGGGGATCCGTCTCATGTTCTAGATTTCAGCACGGTTTAGTTAGAGGGTGATTTGCCCTATGATGTGGAACCAGCAGCTATTTTGGAGCGTCAGGTTCAAAAGCTGAGATCAAAGGATATAGCTTCAGTGAAAGTGCAGTTGAAAGGTCGGCCCGTGCAGGAGGCTACCTGGGAGACCGAACAGGAGATGCGGAGCAGATATCCTCACCTATTTGAGGCTTCAGGTATGTTTCTTGACTCGTTGGAGGACGAACGTTTGTTTAAGAGGGGGAGGATGTAACGACCCGGCCGGTCGTTTCATGAGTTACCGCTCTATTCCCCCCCCCCCCCTCCCCCATTTCTGCTTCTTTATTCTTGGTTCATCTATGTTATATGGTATCGGGTTAGTCGGTTCGAATTCGGAATGGTTTTGGAAAGGTCTGAGACACTTAGTCTCTTAAGTTGGTCTTTTAGTTGGAAAAGTCAACCGGAAGTTGACCTGTGAGCAAACGATCTCAGAATTTGGTTTTCATGATTCAGATAGCTTCGAGAGGTGATTTGGGACTTAGGAGCATGATCAGAATGTGTTTTGGGGGTCTGAGGTAGATTTAGGCTTGAATTGGCGAAATAGGAATTTTGGCGTTTTCCGGTTGATAGTGGAAATTTCGATATCGGGGTCGGAATGGAATTCCGGGAGTTGCAGTAGGTCCATTGTGTCATATGGGATATGTGTGCAAAATTTCAGGTCATTCGGACAAGGTTTGATAGACTTTTTGATCGAAAGCGGAATTCGGAAGTTTTTGGAAACCTTAGGCTTGAATTCGATGTTATTTCGTTGATTTGACGTAATTTTAGGTGTTCTGAAGATTGGTATAAGTTTGGATAGTAGTATATGACCTGTCCGTACTTTTGGTTGAGGTCCTGGGCGCCTCGGGATGATTTCGGGTGGTTGACGGGAAGTTTGGAGTTGGAAATTTGCAGCTGAAGCTGCTGAAGTTCCTGTCATAACCGCACATGCGGCTTGGGGACCGAAAGTGCGGGCCCGCAGAAGCGCAAGGAGGATTGCAGATGCGGAACTGGGCGAGAGGAGCTGGAACCGCAGATGCGGATGTTCGAGCGCACATGCGATGACACAGGTGCGAGATATTGATCGCAGGTGCGGTCCTTGAGCGGTTAAGTGCATTTCGTAGATGCGCACCTGGGACCGCAGGTGCGGGTCCGCAGGAGCGAGATTTCTACCGCAGAAGCGTTTTAGCTGGGGCAGAACATATAAATTTAGCCCTTCGCGATTTTTGTGTGGTTTTTCACCATTTTTCATACAGGTTTGAGTTTGGGAGAGCAAATTGAAGAGGGAATTCAAGAGGATTTCGTGGAGGTAAGGATTTTGGACCCTAAACTTGTTTCTATGTTGGTTTTTACCTATTTGAGCTTGAATTTTATGGAAATTAGTGGTTGAAATTGAGGAACTAGGGCTTCAAATTAGAGACCTTTGAATAGGGGTTTGAGGGGTCATTTGTGATCGGATATTGGTATATTTGATATGTACGAACTCGTGAGAGTGTAAGGATTCTATTGATGTGACTTTTAACGGATTTCGAGACTTGGGCTCGGGGGTCGGGTTTGGTCAATTTCGAGATTCTTGGTGTAAAATTGGTTATTTTCGAGTGGGTTTTGTTACTTTAGCGTATATTGATGAGTATATTCTGGTTTTGGATAGATTTGGAGCATTCGGAGGCCGATACGAGAGTCAAGGGCATCGTGGGCTAGAAATTTGGACTGGATTGAGGTAAGTAATGATTGTAAATGTTGTCCTGAGGGTATGAAACCTCGGATTTCACATCGTTGTGCTATATTGAGGTGACGTACACGCTAGATGACGAGCGTGGGGTCGTGCACCGTTGGGGATTGGGACTTGGTCCATCCCGTACGACTATTAAATAACGTATTATATTGGAAACTGTTTGTTAGTATTATATTTTGGAAAGTATACTATGTTTGGGGCTGAATGCCGTGTTTGGGCCTTGTGCCGACTATTTTGGACCCTTAGGGGCTTTTTACTATTATTCCTCACTGTTTTGACTTCATACTTGTACTCAGTCATGTTGTATTCTACTGTTTTTCATAACTCAGCCGTATGTACTCTGTTTTAATATTTTAAATAATATTTTGGGCTGAGCACCATGTTATACTGTTGCCCGAGGGGCTTGAGAGATTTCTGACTGAGTGAGGCCGAGGGCCTGTGTTGAGAGGATGTTATGGGATCGGGTTGCGCGCCACAGCGTGTTACACTGACTTGTCATATATGAGAGGCCGAGGGACTGATTTGTTATGCCACGAGATGGCTTGTGATAGCGCTTGGGTTGTAGGAGCCCCTCCGGAGTCTGTACACCCCTAGTGAGCGCGGGTACCCAATGTGAGATGTGATATTTCCCGAGGGGATATTGTTGTTTCATGTTATTTTTCGAGGGGCTGATTACGAGTGATTGTGAGATAGCCTGAGGGGCTGGTTCTATTGATATTTTGCCCGAGGGGCGGTCATGATACATGTTTTGCCCGAGTGGCTGTTTTACGTATCTATACTTTTACTCACCGCTTTCATCACTCTTTTGAAACTATTTAAAAGTGTTTTGAAAGGTTTTACTGAACTGAGATGTTATTACGAGTTTTACTGCTTTATCGCATTGTTCTGGACTTATAGTGTTTTGTTGTAGCGTTATGTTGTGGTTTACGTGTTTTTCTTACCGCTCAGCTGCCTTTACTTTTATTACTTACTGAGTTGGCATACTCACATTACTCCCTGCACCCTGTGTGCAGATCCAGGAGTCTCGGGTCACGCTAGCGAGTGTTGATTTGTCTTCCAGCAGGCTTTCGGAGTTGACTAGGTAGCTACTTGGCGTTCGCAGCCCAGTGCTTCTCCTTCCTATCTTTACTCTGCTTTTTATTAGCTTTGTTTCAGACTATGTTGTCTTTTCATATTTCTAGACGAGTTGTAGTTGCTCATGACTGGTGACACCCCGATGTCGGGCTGTGTTTTATTTTCGCACTGTTCTATTCTACCTTACATTTTGGGATTTTAGTTTGTTTATGACTTTTAGATGACTTATTATAATTGTTGGGTTGGTTTTGGGGTTTGTGTCGGCTGGCCTAGTTTCACGATAGGCGCCATCACCATCGGATCTATTTTAGGGTCGTGACAGTAAAAATATAATTGTATTAGCAATAAGCAATTATTCTTTAGAGAAATACGTATAAAACTCTGATTTTATTGTAATGATATATCAAGTGAATTCAACGATTCCCAACTCTTTTTAAATATAAACTTTTCGGAAGAAATTTGTCTTAATTTATAATTTCAAACACACCTTTCATCAATTTGGTTCTCTCAGATAGTAGTCAAAATATTACAAGTCTGTAGCTTAGATTGTCCAATTTCTATAGGACGATATCATAAACTATACTAGAGTTTGACAGAGTACGAGCAGAAAATCCTATACATATTAGCTTCGTCAAATTTTTGGCGCCGTTGCCGGGGATTGGCACACTTCTACTTCAGATTAAATATTTTATTACTAATTTGAGAATTTATTGTTATTGTTAAATTTTCCTTCAAAATGTTATATCTCCCACATACTACTATCATAACTGTCACAGTTATTAGGAGCAATTCTATATAATATTGTATATATATATATATATATATGTATATATATATATATATATATATATATATATATATATATATATATTTTTTTTTATTATTATATTATTATTGTTAGTACTAATATCTATATAATAGTATAATATATTAGTTTTGGATTCACTCTCTCGTTATTTTTGTATTTGTCATTTTTTTAAGTATATTTTATTATTTTTACTATTATAAGTGTAAGTACTTATTTTTACTTTTCTACTATTAAAAGTATCCTTTGTACAATTCTATATTCTTATAACTATAACTATTACTTTTACTATATTTTCATACAATAATATTTTATTCAACTTTTTTAATTGATAGTACTTAATCCTTCAGCATACTTGATTTATTATTGAAGTTTTTTTCTTCATATAATATAGTATTATATTATTTCTTTTTATGATTAGTTACAACTTACTGTTTTAGTTAACTATAGTATTATCGTATTATTTTTTATTTTTTTAAAATTAACTATTACTATTTTAGGAACTGTCTTTATTGTACTTTAATTTAAGATAGTTTATGACCCGCTCTTCTACAAAAGAGTTGGTCAATTATGATCTTGAAATTGAAAAACTTTGCGATTGTGCAGGAAAGGACAAATATCGTCTCAAAACATAACTTGTAACAGAATGGAGCACCAATTAGAAGATGATAACAATCCACTACAAATTCCACCACCAACTCATGTAGAGGAGCAGTTTGATGAAGTGGCGCCAAGACCAGCAAACAGAATCCTAAGGGATTATGCTAGACCTGATCGCTTTAACTGTGAATCTAGTGTCAGGAAACCTCCAGTGGCAGCCAATAACTTTGAAACCAGGACATGCCTGATTCAAACAATTCAACAATCTTGCATTTTCACTGGTGATCTAAGTGAAGATCCACATAGTCATTTAATTGACTTTTTAGAATTGGTTGAAACTGCTAAGTATAATGGAGTACCTCATGAAGCAATTAAGTTAAGGCTATTTCCTTTTTCTTTAAAAGGAGAGGCCAGAACTTGGTTACGAAGTTTGCCGCGGGGGTCTATTACCACATGGGACCAAATGACTCAAAAAAATTTAAATAAATATTTTTTCCTTGCTAAAACAACAAAGTTTATATCTAACTTCTTGCAGACTGACACTGAGTCAATTTATCAAGCTTGGGAAAGATTGAAAGCAATGTTAAGAAAATGTCCACACCATGACATTCCTGAACATAATAGATGCAGCTGCAGGAGGTTCCATAATGGGAAAAACCACAGAAGAAGCATTGCAATTGCTTAATGAAATTTTTGAAAATGTCATACAATGGCCATCTGAGCGTGTAATTATTAAGAAGGCTGCTACAGTAAATTAGGTGGATGTGTTAAATACACTAACACAATAGATTGAGTCTTTGGCACAAAAATTTGAATCTTTTCAGGTAAATACACAACAACCAAGCCAGTCTGAGGCTTGTGGCTTGTGTGGAGGAAACCATCTAAACCACGAATGTCAAGCAACCAATCAAAATGATGAATAGGTCAATGTCATCGGATACAAGCCGTATCCTTTTGGAAGTCCATCAGCACAAAAACATCCAAGATTTCAATGGAGCAATGCAAATGGTGCTGAAAACTCTCAAAACTACCAAAAGCAACAGGTAAAGAGTCTACCCGGATATCAAGATCAAAATTGTGGACAACAAAATTTTAGGCCTTATCAGCAAGCAACTCCATATCAGCAAAGGCCTCAACAAGGCCATCCAAGTCTTGATGACCTTTTATACAAGTACATTAAGGTTACTGATGAAAAAATGGAAAGTCAAAATTCAGCTCTAAAAAATCTTGAAATTCAGTTAAGCCAATTGGCAACTCTTGTGTCTGAAAAGATTCAAGGTCCTTTACCGAGCAATACAGAGAAAAATCCAAAAGAACACCTTAAGGCCCTTGCCTTATGGTCAGGTATGACTCTTGATGAACCCTACGCAAACAGACAAGAAAAGAATCAATCAGAACAACAGGTAGACAAGGGTGAAAATGTTGAGACACCCTCTCAACCATCAGAAGAGAAAGAAGCCAAGAAAAAAGAAGAAAAAAATACTAAAAATTTGACTTCTTTCCCTGTTACACCTTTCCCACAAAAGATGAAAAGAGAAAAGCTTGATAATCAATTTGCAAAGTTTTTGGAGATTTTAAAACAAATTGATATTAACATTCCTTTTACTGATATGCTTTATTGCAAATGCCTTCATGTGCCAAATTTTTTAAAGAAATTTTATCAAGCAAAAGAAAATTGGAAGACGTTTATGTGGTAATGCTTATTGAAAAATGCAGTGCTATACTTCAAAATAAGCTACCACAAAAACTCGGTGACCCAGGTAGTTTCACCATTTCATGTACTCTGGGAGGAGTATACATTGAAAAAGCACTTTGTGATTCTGGAGCTTCAATAAATTTGATGCCATTTTCTATTTTTTTAAAATTAGATCTTGGTGAAATGAAAGACACGGGTGTTTCACTTCAATTTGCTGATCAAAGTACTAATAGACTAAAGGGAATAATAGAAAATGTGCTTGTACGAGTAGATAAATTTGTTTTTCCTGTAGATTTCATAGTACTTGAAATGAAGGAGTGTTCTGATGAATCAATTATTTTGGGTAGACCATTTCTTGCAACAGGCAGGGCAATCATAAATGTCCACCAATGACAACTAATTTTAAGAGTTGGTGAATAAAGAGTTATTTTTTATATGCAAAAGATACTAAGATTCTCAGAAGATGATACATCATCTTCATGCTTTTCAATTGACATGATTAATAATCTTATAGATGAATTAAAAGATGACCAATTAATTTCTGACTCAATGGAAAGATGTTTGGCAAAATCTGGCACCACACAGGATGAAGATCCAACTATCAGAAATGATGCAAAATTATTGGAAAAATATTATGAGGAAGGAGGCATGCAATTAGAAGAAGTTCAACCAAAAATTGAACTCAAAACTCTCCCTTCTCATTTGACATATCTCTATCTTGAGCATGAGTTATTCCTGTAACGACCCGACCGATCGTTTTGAGCTTTTACACTTTGTTCAACAGTTCCCGGGCATGACTTGCCTCGTGTGGTGTATTATGACTTATGTAAATCGTTGGTTTTGATTTCAGGTTAATCAGAATGAATTTGGAAGAGTAGTTCTCAGTTTAAAGTTTAAAATTTGAAAAGTTTGACCAATATTTGACTTGCTTTTATACGATCTCGGATCAGAAATTTTATGATTTGGTTAGCTCCGTTAGGTGATTTGGGACTTAGGAGCGTGATCGGAATGCATTTTGGAAGTCCGTGGAAGGTTTAGGCTTGAATTGGCGAAATTGAGATTTTGGCGATTTCCGGTTGGTAGGCGTGATTTTGATATGAGGGTCGGAATGGAATTCCAAGAGTGGCAGTAGCTTCTTGTGTCATTTGGGATGTGTGTGCAAAATTTCAGGTTATTCGGACGTGTTTTGGTTGGGTTTTTGATCAAAAGCGGAATTCGGAAGATTTTAGAAACTAAGGCTTGAATCCGAGGTGTTTTGGTTGATTTAGTGTTGTTTGAAGTGTTTTGACGATTGGACGAAGTTTGAATAAGGTATTGGGATATGTTTGTGCTTTTGGTTGAGGTCCCGGGGGCCTCGGGGTTATTTCGGGTGGTCAACGGAGAGGTTGGAATTTTGTTGCAGCAACTGATAATGTTGGTTCTGGTATTTTTGCATCTGCGGTTTGGGGACCGCAGATGCGGCGCCGCAGATGCGGGTAATTTATCGCAGAAGCGAAAAAGGGTCAGATGGGCAGAGACCGCAGAAGCGGTATGGTGACCGCATCTGCGATGTCGCAGATGCGGGAGTTTAGTCGCATAAGCGATTTTGATCCCTTAAGTGAGTTCCGCAGAAGCGGAGGTTTAGACAGCAAATGCAGTACCGCAGAAGCGGATTTTTGACCGCAGATGCGGAAGGGCCTGGGCAGAGCATATATGTTATTTCATTTCGCGAGTTTGGGTTATTTCACCATTTTTGACTTCGACCTTGGAGCTTTTTGGGCGATTCTGAGGAGAGAAATCAAGAGACTTCGTTAAGGTAAGGATTTTTGGACCACAAACACATTTCTATGGTAGTATTTCATGGATTAAGGCTGTAATTAAAAGGATTAAAAGGCTAAAAATGGAGGATTAGGGCTTGAGTTTAAGAGACTTCTAAATGGGGATTTGAGGGGTGATTTGGACTCCGATTTTTGTATTCTTGATATGTACGAACTCGTGGGGAGACAAGGAATCTATTGATGTGAAAATTTCTGAGTTTCGAGAAGTGGGCCCGAGGCTCGGGTTTTGCTAATTTCGGGATTTGTGCCCTTTATTGATTGTTTTCGCTTGGGTTTTGTTCCCTTGGTATATTTTGACGTCCTCGTTCTGATTTTGGATAGATTTGACGTGCGTGGAGGCCGATTCGAGTGGCAAAGGCATCGCGAGCTAGAGATGTAGCCGGTTCGAGGTGAGTAATGATTGTAAATGATGTTCTGAGGGTTTGAAATCCCGGATTGCACATTGTAGTGCTATATTGAGGTGAGGCACACGCTTGATGACGAGCATGGGGTCGTGCACTATTGGGGACTGTGACTTGGTCCGTCCCGATTGATGATTTTACCGCGTATTTGACTGAAATCTATTTGTTATCATCATTATTTGGGCTGCATGCCATATTTGGGCTTCGTGCCAACTATTTGAACCCTTCGGGGATCTTTGTTGATATTACCTCACTGTTTTGACTTTATGCTTGAACTCAATCATGTTATTTTCCACTGTTTTCAAAACTCAGCCATGTTCACTCAGTTTTAATACTCAAATGATATTTAAATGATGTTTTACTGTTGCCCGAGAGGCTTATGTGATTTTTGACTGAGTAAGGTCGAGGGACTGTGTTGTGAGGATATCTTTTGGGTCGGGCTGCACGCTGCAGCGGTGATACACTGATACTGATTTGAGGCCGAGGGCCTGTGATATGTACGCCACGAGGTGGCTTGATTGATATGAGGCCGAGGGCCTAGATTTGATGCCACGAGATGGCTTGTTATTGCGCTTGGGACGTAAGGGGCCCTTCCAGGAGTCTGTACACCCCCAGTGAGCGCGGATACCCAGTGTGATGTGAGATATAGCCCGAGGGGCTGGTATTGTTCGATGTGATTGCCCGAGGGGCTAATATTATTTTATGTGATTGCCCGAGGGGCTGGTACTGTTCAGAGATATTGCCCGAGGGGAGGATTTGTTGACATTGTGCCCGAGGGGCGAACCTTATGTGCTTATCTTTCTTATTTGCCTGTCATTTACCTGCTTAATTGTGTATTTGTGCCCGAGGGGCTGATTTCTGTGTTTATCTCCACTAGTTGTTCTGCATTCATTTGCGCAACTGTTGAGAAAGTCATTTTCAAAGAAGTTTAAACTGAGCTAAGATGTTTTGAAGGATTTTACAGCTTCATTGCTTTCTTACTGGTTTTTTTGAAACAGCTTTTATACAGCATGTTGATGCTCTTTTCGTGATTTCTTACCATTCAGACTTTAGTTATGATTATTACTCACTGAGTTGGCAGTACTCATTTTACTCCCTGCACCTTGTGTGCAGATTCAGGTATTTTCTGGACCCGGTAGCGGGTATTGATTGATCGGAGACAGAGTCGTCAGAGTTTAGCAAGGTAGCTACCGGCGTTTGCAGCACTGCTTTCTCTCTCTTCATTCTATTAGACTGTACAGAGTACATTTCAGACTTTGTCAGTTGTATTTAGACTTAGTAGATGCTTATGACTAGTGACACCCCGGTATTGGGCTGAGTTGGGTTGTATTCCGCGAATTGTTTTGTATTGTCATTGTTACTTCTGAGTTTATGTCATGTTTTAGACGTAATGCTTATTGTTTAATTGCATAAAGACTGGATTAGAAATGTGTCAGCTGGCCTTGTCTTCACGATAGGCGCCATCACGACCAGGTCTAGGTTTCGGGTCGTGACAAGTTGGTATCAGAGCCTAGGTTACATAGGTCTCACGAGTCATGAGCAGGCTTAGTAGAGTCTCGCGGATCGGTACGGAGACATCTGTACTTATCCTCGGGAGGCTGCAGAACCTTTAGGAAAACTTCATATTCTTGAAATATCGTGCGCCCTTGATTCAGCTTGAAATATAACTCTTTGAACTCGTTCCACGCATTCGTATGCGCGAACAAGCTCTCAGTATCAGATGTGCATCAATGGCTTGTGATTCCCTAATTGAGGGGCGAGATGTGATCTTTATGTGTTGATGTTGGGCTAGTCTAGAAAGACTTGAGGCCGGATTGTTACCTATAGCTTGAGCCCTGAGCGGTTGATTACGTGTGCACATGTCTCTGGATCTATATGTTCTGTTGTGTCCCTATTAAGGGGAGTAATGACCGGATAGTTACTTGATGAGGGTGATATGACTGCGAGATGTATTCGTATGATTTGGGAGCGACGAGAAGGGTCTGCTGGAGGATAGAAGAACTATTAGGTACTTGATTTCCGTCTTGATTCATGTTTTGGCCCTGAGTTATGGGTGTGTGATGAATCCTTTCATGTTTTCTAGTTGGGAGTGAAGTAAATTTCATGTTGCGGTATGAGTTCAGACTCAGGAAGATTAAGTGATTCTGCGATGAATATGACGGCTGAAGGTATACAGAAATGCCAGTTTGAGGCAAAGCAAATGGGTTATCTCCTGCAGAGTGTTAGGAGTTTGCACGATCCTTATGTTGTCTGTTAGAAGATCTCAATTTCAAAGGAAAGATATATGTTGTAATTTGAGTTTGGGTCGCTTAAGAGAGTGGGTTTAACTATTTCGAGGGTGAATGCGAGATTTGTAGAAGATTTAAAGTAACGAATGGTCTGTGTTTCACGAGCTCATGAAGGATTGAGTTTAACCTCACTACGGAAGTATGGTAGTAATAGAGTATATTTATTACGAGTTATGGTGTGTGTTTTGATCTATGGCTTCAAGCCAAGTGGGGGAGTTTGCTATTGATTAGCTGATTGCACGGTTATGTGCTATGTTGGTTCCAGTTTGAGGTGGGCTGGTGAATCAGTTATGGTTTACGGAGATTGAGCCCGATGATGGCTCGAGTAAAGAAAAATTTTCGGCTAAGGTAAGGTTATATCATGCTTCATAGGTGTTTGAGAATCACGGAATATTTTGAGTTGTTGTTGATAAAGAATGCTCAGTGCATAAGAAAGGAAAGTGGCTTGGTTGCATCAAGGTAAGGTTATATGCTGCAGTGTCAGAAGTGCTAATGAGGCGTAGGTTGTTCAGTTCTTTTGATCGGGCTAATTGCAGTTTGGGTAGAGTGGATGACTATAGAGAATGGTTCTAATGCGTCATGGGTTTTACATGTAACATTTGGAAATTTTCAGGTGTATAATTTGGCTAGAAACTGAGGTTTTGAACTTGGAGGGTGTCAAGACTTGAGTCATTTCTATATCAATTATGGGATTCTATACATTAGTATTAGGAAAGTAATGTCTTCATATTCGCAGGAAGTCTTTTCAGCGTAGGTATTCTGAATGTGGTGCTTTTGGGAATGTTTGGAAGACAATTCAGCGGGTTGAGAGCCTTAGACTGTGTGGTATCATGTTTGGGTCTTGTATGATGAGTCTGGGTTGAGGAATTACGATGTTATAGCAAGAAGCAGTATCAGGTTAAAGGTAAATCGGAAGGAAACTCGGATAGATGGGATAGTTTGGTAGTATGCCGAACCAGTATGGCTAGAATATGATTAGTTCTTTGGATGTTGGGAGGTAATGAGCTTCAACAGGTGTTTCACGGCAATGCTCTTAGATTCTGGGTGGCCTGCGTAGCTTGGTTGAGTTAAAAGGATTCAGTCATATCAGCTTTGGTTTTGTCAAAAGGGAGACGGAGAGTTCTTGATGATTTTCTACTGCAGTTAGAGGTGCGCATTTTCTGTGAGTGTAATAAGCAAGGAATGTGTAGAGATTTTCTTCTGAACGGGATCAATGGAAAGTTCTTGGTTGCTTGAGTACATAGTTGCTTGTGGCTCGGAAGGGATATGAAATTCTCATGTTATTTTAGGATGTTTCGGTATATGCGGTAGGTGTGGAGGATTGAGATCTGCGTGTGTAAGGTTACGGTTCAATTCTGAACGGAAGGTCATAAAATTCTTAGGCAGCACGGGCAGTTTCAGATAATTAGAGAAGCGAGCTTCAGATGATTAAGGGAATGGTATTGCTATTTGGAGATAATTTGACGAGGGTATACGTTTCAGAAAAAGGCAATGTGATTGAGTTGAGGGTACTTTGGTAGTATTGTGGCACCTTCTTGTTGGATCGACTGCTGATGTTCGAGTTTGCTTGTTGGCACAGAAGAATTATAGGAGTACCTCTCATAAGATGATTGGGTATTAGAGGTGTGGTTATGTATTCGGACGGCGGAATTGAGATTGGATATGGTGATTCATGTGCTACATGGGTTAGGAGACGGGAAGTTCTCATAAACAGGTCAGGTCGTGGTTGTGGACTGCATATATCAGTCTTGTGTGGTAACTATCGGGGTTTGGAGACCCGAGTGGATCTTTTGCTGCTTGGTATGTTAGATCTTGGATGTAATATTGGGTGTAGACTGGTTGTCTTCGTGTTGTGTTATTCTGGACTATTGCGCTAAGGCGGCAATGTTGGCTATGCCGGGAATGCCACGGATTGAGGGGCGAGGTTCGATGAATTATGTTCTTGGTAGAATGGTTTCATGTTTCGAAGACACAGCGGAGGGCTGGGAAGGATTGTCTTCCTTATTTGGGCTCTCGTGATGGATGTCAGTGCGGAGGCTCCTCACATTTATTCAGTTCTAGTGGTGAGGGACTTTTCGGATGTGTTTCTTGTGGCCGGGCATGTCGCCAGGCAAGGTTGTTGATTTCGGTATCGATTTGATGACGGGCACCGTATCGTATGGCACCGGCAGAGTTAAAGGAGTTGAAGGAGCAGCTTCAGGATTTCCTTGATAAGGAGTTCGTTGGGAGGCCAATGTGGATGCGTGTTCTAACTTGAGTCGGCTTGGTTGGCTCCGGATTGTATTGTTGAGGGATGTGTTGATTCGATTGTTATTGAGCTTATTAGTAATCTAGGGAGATCGATGAGTTACCTTTTCTGTGTTGTGAGGCGTTATGATTTGTTGGGTATAGGCACAGATGGTGCGGTCCCATTGGGGTTTCTTAGTGGAAGTCGAGCGGGAAAGAGTATTGGATATTTCTCGGCGGATGGCGTATCGGTTATATCCTTTTGGGTTGAGTAGTGTTATGTATTTGCTTCGCAGTGGTCATGATGATTTGCTTTGGTTCTAGGCATCAATTGCGCGTGGTCGTCAATTTCGAGCAGAGTGACTTGAGGTATTTCATGTGGACCAGTATTTGGATAGGGTCGCACATTGCAGCGAAGTTATGTGGAGGTATGACCTTGCGGGTTAGATTCGTGTGTTCGTTTCTTTTTTATGATGTGAGACGGGTTATCGCCCTTGTGTTGTAGTGGTACTGGTGAGCTTACTGTACAACTCTTTCATTGGAGTCATTTTCATGATTCGAGTATGTTCGGACTGTTGCTTATTGGCGCGCGTATTGCGCAAGTTGTGGCTTACGCCTGTATTGATGTTAGTGCATTGGATTAGATGAGATCGTTGGGATTATTAATGACTACGAACGGATTCGATTTTAGCATGTTGGAAGGATAATATCGAGGTTCGGCTCGGAAATTTGCTATGGTCTTTGCCAATGGAGGAGTGGCTTCATGAATGGTTGATTTGAGTAATGGTTATGGTGTATTGCGTGTTGCATTTATCATTTGCAGTATACGGAAGTGTTGGAATGAGACCTTAGTGGATAAGAGGTTTTCTATTGGTATTCGGTTGTTGCGCACAGCTGCTGTGATTAGAAGTTATCGCTACATGCGTTTGAGTTATGTGGTATATCATGTAATTGCACCTGAGGTTACAGGTATGGGTTATTACGGCTTGTTCGGACTTATTTAGAGTATAGATGTGAGATTCTGATCTTGTGGATGATTTACGAAGTAGAAATGTGGTTCTAAGGTTTGTGGACTAGATTGGATTGTGAAATTTCAGTTACAATGTGTTATCTGACCTATATGAGATAGGGTGACGTGGGATCACCCCCGGGTATATGCATGGTAAGGCCATTCAGCGAGTGGGTGGCTTTTGGAACAACTCTGGGCACGTTCGAGGGCGAACGTATGTTTAAGTGGGAGAGGATGTAACGACCCGACAGGTCGTTTCGAGCTTTTACACTTTATTCGTCAGTTCCCGGGCATGACTTGCCCTGTGTGGTGTATTATTACTTATGTAAATCGTTGGTTTTGGTTTCAGGTTAATCAGAATGAATTTGGAAGAGCAGTTCTCAGTTTAAAGTTTAAAATTTAAAAAGTTTGACCAATATTTCACTTACTTGTATACGATCTCGGATCGGAATTTTTATGATTTGGTTAGCTCCGTTAGGTGATTTGGGACTTAGGAGCGTGATCGGAATGCATTTTGGAAGTCCGTGGAAGGTTTAGGCTTGAATTGGCGAAATTGAGATTTTGGCGATTTCCGGTTGGTAGGCGAGATTTTGATATGAGGGTCGGAATGGAATTCCGAGAGTGGCAGTAGCTTCGTTGTGTCATTTGGGATGTGTGTGTAAAATTTTAGGTTATTCGGACGTATTTTGGTTGGGTTTTTGATCAAAAGAGGAATTCGGAAGATTTTAGAAACTAAGGCTTGAATCCGAGGTGTTTTGGTTGATTTAGTGTTGTTTGAAGTGTTTTGACGATTGGAAGAAGTTTTAATAAGGTATTGGGATATGTTTGTGCTTTTAGTTGAGGTCCCGGGGGCCTCGGGGTGATTTCGGGTGGTCAACGGAGAGGTTGGAATTTTGTTGCAGCCGCTGATATTGCTGGTTCTTGTATTTTCGCTTCTGCGGTTTGGGGACCGCAGATGCGGGTGATTTATCGCAGAAGCGAAAAGGGGTCAGATGGGCAGAGACCGCAGAAGCGGTATGGTGACCGCATCTACGATGTCGCCGATGCGGGAGTTTAGTCGCAGAAGCGGTTTTGGACCCATAAGTGAGTTCCGCAAAAGCGGAGGTTTAGACCGCAAATGCGGTACCGTAAAAGAGGATTTTTGACAGCAGATGCGGAAAGGCCTGGGCAGAGCATATATGTTATTTCATTTCGCGAGTTTGGGTTATTTTGCCATTTTTGACTTCGACCTTGGAGCTTTTTGGGCGATTCTAAAGAGAGAAATAAAGAGACTTCATTAAGGTAAGGATTTTTGGACCAAAAACACATTTCTATGGTAGTATTTCACGGATTAAGGCTGTAACTAAAAGGATTAAAATGCTAAAAATGGAGGATTAGGGCTTGAGTTTAAGAGACTTCTAAATGGGGATTTGAGGAGTGATTTGGACTCCGATTTTTGTATTCTCTATATGTACGAACTCGTGGGGAGACGAGGAATCTATTGATGTAAAAATTTCTGAGTTTCGAGAAGTGGGCCCGGGGCTCGGGTTTTGCTAATTTCGGGATTTGTGCACTTTATTGATTGTTTTCGCTTGGGCTTTGTTCCCTTGGTATATTTTGATGTCCTCGTTCTGATTTTGGATAGATTCGACGCATGTGGAGGCCGATTCGAGGGGAAAAGGCATCGCGAGCTAGAGATGTAGCCGGTTCGAGGTGAGTAATGATTGTAAATGATGTTCTGAGGGTTTGAAACCCCGGATTGCACATCGTAGTGCTATATTGAGGTGAGGCCTTGATGACGAGCGTGGGGTCGTGCACTATTGGGGACTGTGACTTGGTTCGTCCCGATTGATGATTTTATCACATATTTAACTGAAATCTATTTGGTATCATTATTATTTGGGCTGCATGTCATATTTGGGCTTCGTGCCAACTATTTCAACCCTTCGGGGATCTTTGTTGATATTACCTCACTGTTTTGACTTTATACTTGAACTCAGTCATGTTATTTTCCACTGTTTTCAAAACTCAGCCGTGTTCACTCAGTTTTAATACTCAAATGATATTTAAATGATGTTTTCGGCTGAGAAACACTGTTTTACTGTTGCCCAAGAGGATTATGTGATTTTTGACTGAGTAAGGTCGAGGGCCTGTGTTGTGAGGATATCTTTTGGGTCGGGCTACACGCCGCAGCGGTGATACACTGATACTAATTTGAGGCCAAGTGCCTGAGATATGTACGCCACGAGGTGGCTTGATTGATATGAGGCCGAGGGCCTAGATTAGATGCCACGAGATGGCTTGTTATTGTGCTTGGGCCGTAAGGGGCCCCTCCAGGAGTCTGTACACCCGCAGTGAGCGCAGATACCCAGTGTGATGTGAGATATAGCCCGAGGGGCTGGTATTGTTCGATGTGATTTCCCTAGGGGCTGATATTATTTTATGTGATTGCCCGAGGGGCTGGTACTGTTCAGAGATATTGCCCGAGGGGCGAATTTGTTGACATTGTGCCCGAGGGGCGAACCTTATGTGCTTATCTTTCTTATTTGCCTGTCATTTACCTGCTTAGTTGTGTATTTGTGCCCGAGGGGCGGATTTCTATGTTTATCTGCACTAGTTGTTCTGTATTCATTTGCGCAACTGTTGAGAAAGTCATTTTCAAAGAAGTTTAAACTGAGCTAAGAGTTTTAAAGGATTTTACAGCTTCATTGCTTTCTTACTGGTTTTTTTGAAACTGCTTTTATACAGCATGTTGATGCTCTTTTCGTGATTTCTTACCATTCAGACTTTAGTTATGATTATTACTCACTGAGTTGGCAGTACTCATTTTACTCCCTGCACCTTGTGCAGATTCAGGTATTTTCTGGACCCGGTAGCGGGTATTAATTGATCGGAGGCAGAGTCGTCAGAGTTTAGCAAGGTAGCTAGCGGCGTTTGCAGCACTGCTTTCTCTCTCTTCATTCTATTAGATTGTACTGAGTACATTTCAGACTTTGTCAGTTGTATTTAGACTTAGTAGATGCTTATGACTAGTGACACCCCGGTATTGGGCTGAGTTGGGTTGTATTCCGCGAATTGTTTTGTATTGTCATTGTTACTTCTGAGTTTATATCATGTTTTAGACGTAATGCTTATTGTTTAACTGCATAAAGATTGGATTGGAAATGTGTCGGCTGGCCTTGTCTTCACGAGAGGCGCCATCACGATCGGGTCTGGGTTTAGGGTCGTGACAAGTTGGTATCAGAGCTTAGGTTACATAGGTCTCACAAGTCATGAGCAGGTTTAGTAGAGTCTCGCGGATCGGTACGGAGACGTCTGTACTTATCCTCGGGAGGCTGCAGAACCTTTAGGAAAACTCCATATTCTTGAAATTCTTATCGTGCGCCCTTGATTCAGCTTGAAATATAACTCTTTGAACTCGTTCCACGCATTCGTATGGGCGAACGAGCGCTCAGTATCAGATGTGCATCAATGGCTTGTGATTCCCTAATTGAGGGGCGAGATGTGATCTTTATATGTTGATGTTGGGCCAATCTAGAAAGACTTGAGGCCGGATTGTTACCTATAGCTTGAGCCCTGAGCGGTTGATTACATGAGCACGTGTCTCTGGATCTATATGTTTTGTTGTGTCCCTATTAAGGGGAGTAATGACTGGATAGTTACATAATGAGGGTGATATGACTGCGAGATGTATTCGTATGATTTGGGAGCGACGAGAAGGGTCTGCTGGAGGATAGAAGAACTATTAGGTGCTTGATTTCCGTCTTGATTCATGTTTTGGCCCTGAGTTATGGGTGTGTGATGAATCCTTTCATGTTTTCTAGTTGGGAGTGAAGTAAATTTCATGTTGCGGTATGAGTTCAGACTCAGGAAGATTAAGTGATTCTGCGATGAATATGACGGCTGAAGGTATACAGAAATGCCAGTTTGAGGCAAAGCAAATGGGTTATCTCCTGCGGAGTGTTCTGAGTTTGCACGATCCTTATGTTGTCTGTTAGAAGATCTCAATTTCAAAGGAAAGATATATGTTGTAATTTGAGTTTGGGTCGCTTAAGAGAGTGGGTTTAACTATTTCGAGGGTGAATGCGAGATTTGTAGAAGATTTAAAGTAACGAATGGTCTGTGTTTCACGAGCTCATGAAGGATTGAGTTTAACCTCACTACGGAAGTATGGTAGTAATAGAGTATATTCATTACGAGTTATGGTGTGTGTTTTGATCTATGGCTTCGAGCCAAGTGGGGGAGTTTGCTATTGATTAGCTGATTGCACGGTTATGTGCTATGTTGGTTCCAGTTTGAGGTGGGCTGGTGAATCAGTTATGGTTTACGGAGATTGAGCCCGAGGATGGCTCGAGTAAAGAAAAATTTTCGGCTAAGGTAAGGTTATATCATGCTTCATAGGTGTTTGAGAATCACGGAATATTTTGAGTTGTTGTTGATAAAGAATGCTCAGTGCATAGAAAAGGATAGTGGCTTAGTTGCATCAAGGTAAGGTTATATGCTGCAGAGTTAGAAGTGCTAATGAGGCGTAGCTGTTCGGTTCTTTTGATTGGGCTAATTGCAGTTTGGGTAGAGTGGATGACTATAGAGAGTGGTTCTAATGCGTCCTGGATTTTACATGTAACAATTGGAAATTTTCAGGTGTATAATTTGGCTAGAAACTGAGGTTTTGCATTTGGAGGGTGTCAAGACTTGAGTCATTTATATATCAATTATGGGATTCTATACATCAGTATTAGGAAAGCAATGTCTTCAGATTAGTAGGAAGTCTTTTCAGGGTAGGTATTCTGAATGTGGTGCTTTTGGGAATGTTTGGAAGAGAATTCAGCGGGTTGAGAGCCTTAGACTGTATGGTATCATGCTTGGGTCTTGTATAATGAGTCTGGGTTGAGGAATTACGATGTTATAGCAAGAAGCAGTATCAAGTTAAAGGTAAATCGGAAGGAAACTCGGATAGATGGGATAGTTTGGTAGTGTGCCGAACCAGTACGGCAAAGATATGATTAATTCTTTGGATGTTGTGAGGTAATGAGCTTCTACAGGTGTTTCACGGCAATGCTCTTAGATTCTGGGTGGCCTGCGTAGCTTGGTTGAGTTAGAAGGATTCAGTCATGTCAGCTTTGGTTTTGTCAAAAGGGAGACGGAGAGTTCTTGATGATTTTCTACTACGGTTAGAGATACGCATTTTCTGTGAGTGTAATAAGCAAGGAATGTGTAGAGATTTTCTTCTGAATGGGATCAATGGAAATTTCTTGGTTGGTTGAGTACATAGTTTCTTGTGGCTCGGAAGGGATATGAAATTCTCATGTTATTTTAGGATGTTTCGGTATATGCGGTAGGTGTAGAGGATTGAGATCTGCATGTGTAAGGTTACGGTTCAATTCTGAATGGAAGGTCATAAAATTCTTAGGCAGCACGGGCAGTTTCAGATAATTAGAGAAGCGAGCTTCAGATGATTAAGGGAATGGTATTGCTAGTTGGAGGTAATTTGACGAGGGTATACGTTTCAGAAAAAGGCAATGTGATTGAGTTGAGGGTACTTCGGTAGTATTGCGGCACCTTCTTGTTGGATCGACTGCTGATGTTCGAGTTTGCTTAATGGAACAGAAGAATTATAGGAGTACCTCTCGTGGGATGATTGGGTATTAGAGGTGTGGTATGTATTCGGACGGCGGAATTGGGATTGGATATGGTGATTCGTGTGCTACATGGGTTAGGAGACGGGAAGTTCTGATAAACAGGTCAGGTCGTGGTTGTGGACCACGTATATCAGTCTTGTGTGGTAACTATCGGGGTTTGGAGACCCTAGTGGATCTTTTGCTGCTTGGTATGTTAGATCTTGGATGTAATATTGGGTGTAGACTGGTTGTCTTCGTGTTGTGTTATTCTGGACTATTGCGCTAAGGCGGCAATGTTGGCTATGCCGGGAATGCCACGGATTGAGGGGCGAGGTTCGACGGATTATGTTCTTGGAAGAATGGTTTCATGTTTCGAAGACCCAGCGGAGGGCTGGGAAGGATTGTCTTCTTTATTTGGGCTCTCGTGATGGATGTCAGTGCGGAGGCTCCTCACATTGATTCAATTCCGGTGGTGAGGGACTTTTCGGATGTGTTTCTTGTGGTCAGGCATGTTGCCAGGCAAGGTTGTTGATTTCGGTATCGATTTGATGCCGGCACCGTATCGTATGACACCGCAAGAGTTAAAGGAGTTGAAAGGAGCAGCTTCAGGATTTCCTTGATAAGGAGTTCGTTGGCAGGCCAATGTGGATGCGTGTTCTAACTTGAGTCGGCTTGGTTGGCTCCGGATTGTATTGTTGAGGGATGTGTTTGATTCGATTGTTATTGAGCTTATTAGTAATCTAGGGAGATCGATGAGTTACCTTTTCTTGTTGTGAGGCGTTATGATTTTGTTGGTTAATAGGCACAGATGGTGCGGTCCCATTGGTTTCTTAGTGGAAGTCGAGCGGGAAAGAGTATTGGATTTTCTCGGCGGATAGGCGTATCGGTTATATCCTTTTGGGTTGAGTAGTGTTATGTATTTGCTTCACTGTGGTCAATGATTTGCTTTGGTTCTAGCATCAATTGCGTCCGTGGTCGTCAATTTCGAGCCAGAGTGACTTGAGGTATTTCATGTGGACCAGTGATTTGGATAGGGTCGCACATTGCAGCGAAGTTATGTGGAGGTATGACCTTGCGGGTTAGATTCGTGTGTTCGTTTCTTTTTTATGATGTGAGACGGGTTCTCGCCCTTGTGTTGTAGTGGGACTGGTTAGGCTTCAGTACAGACTCTTTCATTGGAGTCATTTTCACGATTCGAGTATGTTTGGATTGTTGCTTATTGGCGCGCGTATTGCGCAAGTTGTGGCTTAGCGCCTGTTATTGATGTGTATGTCAGTAGTCATTGGATTAGATGAGATCGTTGGATTATTAATGACTACAAACGGATTCGATTTCAGCATGTTGGAAGGATAATATCGAGGTTCGGCTCGGAAATTTGCTATGGTCTTTGCCAAGTGGAGGAGTGGCTTCATGAATGGTTGATTTGAGGAATGGTTTATGGTGTATTGCGTGTTGCATTTATCATTGGCAGTATATACGGAAGTGTTGGAATGAACCTTTGTGGAAAGAGGTTTTCTACGGGTTATTCGGTTGTTGCGCACAGCCTGCTGTGATTAGAATATCGCTACAGCGTTTGAGTTATGGTGGTATATCATGTAATTGCACCTGGGTTACAAGGTATGGGTTATTACGGTTGTTCGGGCTTATTCTAGAGTATAGATGTGGGATTCTGATCTTGTGGATGATTTACGAAGTAGAAATGTGGTTCTTAAGGTTTGTGGGACTAGATTGGATTGTGAAATTTAAGTTACAATGTTGTTATCAGACCTATATGAGATAGGGTGAACGTGGATAACCCCCGGGTATATCATGATAAGGCTATTCAGCGAGTGGGTGGCTTTTGGAACAACTCTGGGCACGTTCGAGGGCGAAGTATGTTTAAGTGGGGAGGGTATTGAACGACCCGACAGTCGTTTTCGAGCTTTTACCCTTTTGTTCGTCAGTTTCCGGCATACTTGCCCCTGTGGGTGTATTATGTACTTATGTAAATCGTTGGTTTTTGGTTTCAGGTTAATCAGAATGAATTTGGAAAGAGCAGTTCTCAGTTTAAAGTTTAAAATTTAAAAGTTTGAGCAATATTTACTTACTTGTATACGATCTCGGATCGGAAATTTTTTATGATTTGGTTAGCATCCGTTAGGTGATTTGTGGACTTAGGAGCGTGATCGCGAATGCATTTTGGAAGTCCGTGAAGGTTTTAGCGCTTGAATTGGCGAAAATTGAGATTTTGGCGATTTCCGGTTGGTAGGCGAGTTTTGATATGAGGGTCGGAATGGAATTCCGAGAGTGCAGTAGCTTCGTTGTGTCATTTGGGATGTGTGTGATAAAATTTTAGGTTATTCGGACGTATTTTGGTTTGGATTTTTTGATCAAAGCGGAATTCGAGAAGATTTTAGAAACTAAGGCTTGAATCGAGGTGTTTGGTTGATTTAGTGTTGTTTGAAGTGTTTTGACGATTGGAAGCAAGTTTAATAAGGTATTGGGATAATGTTTGCTTTTGTGTTGAGGTCCCGGGGGCCTCGGGTTGATTTCGGGTGGTCAACGGAGAGGTTGGAATTTTTTTTGCAGCCGCTGATTATTGCTGGTTCTGTGTATTTTCGCATCTGCGGTTTCGGGGCGGACCGCAGATTGGCGGGTGATTTATCGCAGAAGCGAAAAGGGTGGTCAGATGGGCAGAGCACGCCATGAAGCCTGGTTATGGTGACCGCATCTCGATGTCACACGATGCGGGAGTTTAGTCGCAGAAGCGGTTTTTGGTCCCTTAAGTGAGTTCGCAGAAGCGGAGGTTTAGACCGCAAATGCCGCGGTAACCGCAGAAGCAGGATTTTGACTGCAGATGCGGAAGGGCCCTGGGACAGAGCATATATGTTATATTTCATTCTGCGAGTTTGGGGTTTATTTTCACGCATTTTTGACTTCGACCTTGGAGGCTTTTTTGGGCGATTCTGAAGGAAGAAATAAAGAGACTTCGTTTAAGGTAAGGATTCTTGGACCAAAACACATTCTATGGTAGTATTTCATCGGATTTAAGCTGTAACTAAAGGATTAAAAGGCTAAAATGGTAGGATAGGCTTGAGTTTAAAGGAGACTTTTCTTTAAAGGGGGATCTTGAAGGGTTGATTTTGGACTCGGTTATTTTTTATTCTCTATATGTACGAACTCGTGGGGAGACGAGGAATTATTGATGTGAAAATTTCTAAGTTTCGAGAGTGGGCCCGGGGCTCGGGTTTTTTGCTAATTTCGGGATTTGTGCCCTTTATTGATTGTTTTCGCTTGGGCTTTGTTCCCCTTGGCATATTTGACGTCCTAGCTCTGATTTTGGATAGATTGCTCGCGCGGATGAGGACCGCATCTCGCAGGGGACAAAAAGGCATCGTGAGCTAGAGATGTAGCCAGTTCGAGGTGAGTAATGATTGTAACTGATGTTCTGAGGGTTTGAAACCCCGGATTGCACATCGTAGTGCTATATTGAGGTGAGACACACGCTTGATCTCGAGCGTGAGGTCGTGCACTATTGGGGACTATGACTTGGTCCGTCCTGATTGATAATTTTACCACGTATTTGACTGAAATCTATTTTGTTATCATCATTATTTGGGCTGCATGCCATATTTGGGCTTCGTGCCAACTATTTGAACCCTTCGGGGATATTTGTTGATATTTCCTCACTGTTTTGACTTTATACTTGAACTCAGTCATGTTATTTTCCACTGTTTTCAAAACTCAGCCATGTTCACTCAGTTTTAATACTCAAATGATATTTAAATGATGTTTTGGGCTGAGAAACACTATTTTACTGTTGCCCGAGAGGCTTATGTGATTTTTGACTGAGTAAGGTCGAGGGCCTGTGTTGTGAGGATATCTTTTGGGTCGGGCTGCACGCCGCAGCGGTGATACACTGATACTGATTTGAGGCCGAGGGCCTGTGATATGTACACCACGAGGTGGCTTGATTGATATGAGGCCGAGGGCCTAGATTTGATGCCACGAGATGGCTTGTTATTGCGCTTGGGCCGTAAGGGGCCCCTCCAGGAGTCTGTACACCCCCAGTGAGCGCGGATACCCAGTGTGATGTGAGATATAGCCCGAGGGGCTGGTATTGTTCGATGTGATTGCCCGAGGGGCTGATATTATTTTATGTGATTGCCCGAGGGGCTGGTACTGTTTAGAGATATTGCCCGAGGGGCGGATTTGTTGACATTGTGCCCGAGGGGCGAACCTTATGTGCTTATCTTTCTTATTTGCCTGTCATTTACCTGCTTAATTGTGTATTTGTGCCCGAGGGGCGAATTTCTGTGTTTATTTGCACTAGTTGTTCTGCATTCATTTGTGCAACTGTTGAGAAAGTCATTTTCAAAGAAGTTTAAACTGAGCTAAGATGTTTTAAAGGATTTTACAGCTTCATTGCTTTCTTACTGGTTTTTTTGAAATTGCTTTTATACAGCATGTTGATGCTCTTTTCGTGATTTCTTACCATTCAGACTTTAGTTATGATTATTACTCACTGAGTTGGCAGTACTCATTTTACTCCCTGCACCTTGTGTGCAGATTCAGGTATTTTCTGGACCCGGTAGCGGGTATTGATTGATCGGAGGCAGAGTCGTCAGAGTTTAGCAAGGTAGCTGCCGGCGTTCGCAGCACTGCTTTCTCTCTCTTCATTCTATTAGACTGTATTGAGTACATTTCAGACTTTGTCAGTTGTATTTAGACTTAGTAGATGCTCATGACTAGTGACACCCCGGTATTGGGCTGAGTTGGGTTGTATTCCGCGAATTGTTTTGAATTGTCATTGTTACTTCTGAGTTTATATCATGTTTTAGACGTAATGCTTATTGTTTAATTGCATAAAGACTGAATTGGAAATGTGTCGGCTGGCCTTGTCTTCACGAGAGGCGCCATCACGACCGGGTCTGGGTTTAGGGTCGTGACAATTCCCTGTAGTTATTTCATCTTCTCTAACTACAGAACAGGAAGAAAGATTGATTGAAGTATTGAAAGCTCACAAAGGAGCCTTGGGATGGACTGTAGAAGATATCAAAGGGATTAATCCAGCAATTTGTACGCACAGAATCCTCATGGAGGATAGCTACAAACCGATAGTACAACCCCAAAGGAGATTAAACCCAGCAATGCATGAAGTGATAAAAAAGGAGATTGTAAAGCTTTTGGTGGTAGGTATTATTTATCTTACTTCACACAGCCCTTGGGTAAGTCCTATTCAGGTAGTACCAAAAAAGGAATGATAGTAGCCTATATTATGCGATGTAGATGTTATTTATGCTCTAAGTTAACCATACTTTATTGATGTTTAAGTGCTAAATGATAACAAAATGCTCTAATCGAGGTTTTTATGCTTTGCAGGAGTTACTCCGAGTTAGGAGGAGGATTTAGAGTGTTTTGGGGTCAAATATGTAGATACAAGGCCAATCGAGAAGAGCTCGGATGAAAACGAGCAAGAAAAGGCAAAGAAAAAAATGGGCAACAGTCCACCGCGACCGCGGTAGGGCCGCGGCTGGAACGCGGTGGAAAAAGGCGCAAAACAGAATAGTCTAAAATGACCACGGTCTGACCGCGGTTGGCCCGCGACCGCGGACGATCTGGAGAAGGCCGAGAAAGTCCAGGGGCTAAAGTGTAAAGCGTGGGAAACTTATCCTAACCCTATATAAACTCAACAAACTCGCCCAAGTTAAGGTTAAGCTTGTTTTTAGACCTAAGGAGGCTAACGAGATCGGGAATTCGATATAAGGAGGCAAGAACACACTAGGAGCAAGGCGGAGAATTCTTCCACGAGTTTTTCACTTCCTTCTTCCTATTTCCATTATTGGTTATGAATTCTTGTATTGTAGTTATGCATACTATTATGAATAGCTAATTTGTTATCTAGAGTTTTGATAGAACCTTTTGTAGGATGAATTCTTGTTATATTTTTATATAATTAAGCCGTTGGATTTCTCTACTTGTTCAACTACGTGTTTGTTGTTGTTGATTGAATGGCCATCAATTGAATCTGCCTATTTAGTGTGTACTGCTGGAGAGACAGTGCATATTTAGGTAGTTGTTGAATAACATCACTCCTAACGTTTGCGAAAGATCAATACGGAGGGTTTCAAGGCGGGATTAGAGATAACGAAACCTTGGTGCGATCATAGTGAGCGCTTAATTAGTGCTAGCTAGCGTAGTTCGAGAGAATACATCTAGTAAATTGTGGTAGTTGCTCGAGAGAGAGCTATGACACTCAGAGTACTCACGATCAGTAGAGAATACTTAGGCGAAATTATAGAAGATGTAGCGGGAAAGATTCCGACAATTGGGGAAATCATAACTCTAGACCTCCTAATCTTTTCTCCAACCCTTACTATCCCTAGTTTTTAATTTACATCTTTAATTTTTTAGTTAATTAGTTAGACATAAAAATCTTAATATTATAACTTAGGAATTGTTCGAGCTTGTTTTCCGAGTGATATTGAACAGTTATAGTGAAACCTTAGTTCTCTGTGGGATTCGACTCCGGACTTTTAAACCGGATTATATTTCCAGCGATCGCTTATCCTTTTTAGGACTAGAGTTGAGTAAGACCAAATTTTGGCGCCGTTGCCGGGGAACTAACGGTGTAGCTGTAGCTGTATATATTGCTAGGTTTCGAGTTTGAACTTTTATTTTGTTTTGTTTTGTTTTTTTTTTGTATTTTTATTTTTATTTTATTATAACTGATGATTTGAGAAACATGACATCTTGGAATTATGAAAATTTGGGTGTAGATAGTTCTACTATTGATCCTCATACATATTGTGAAGGAAACCACCCGTATAAAAATTATCAAAATATTCCCGAGAGCGAGTTATGTGCACCAACTCAATCTTATTTGTGGAATGTATGTGATGTGTGTGGTGGTAAAAATGGTCATTTTCATGGTTGTGCTTATATTTCTTATCTTCCTCCAACCCCTTACTATGATGGTTCTACCTTTTCTTGTGAAGTTAATAGGAATAAAGAACCTGGTCATGCCGACCTGAAGGAGATCAAGGATATGTTATAGTGCCTTCTGGAACAAAATAATGAGAAACAATTGCAGATAGAAAGGCAAGAGGCAACTATTCGCAACTTGGAGGCTCAAGTGAGTCAAGTGGTTGAAGCTTTTAATGCTCGGCAAGCCAATTTTGGGATAGGAGCCAGAAGAGCATGAATTTGAGGTGCTAATTGAGGAGGTCAGATTAGAACATCAACAACCTAGCCAACTACAATTTGAGGATGTCGATGTTGAAGACGTGAGACTAGAGTCAACCAAGGACATTGAGGATATAAATTTTGTTGACTCTAGTATCATTGATGTTGAGGATGCTGAAAGTCCTGAAGGTCATGTGTGTGAGTGCATTGGTCCTCACTCCAAACATTTTTCTACATTGTGCTTGGATGACGATATGGAAATAGAGTCATCCGAGCCGATTGAGAAGTTAAGGAATGAGGAACAAGGTGCCTACATTCTGAAATTTTTCTTGCCAGAAAGACATGACTACACACCTCATCAAAAAGCCAAGAAGTGTAGAATAGTACAATGGTTGCTTGGGCCAATTAGATTTGTTCCTCCACCCCTATAGCATAGTCAAAAACTTGATGCCAAATTGGGGGTTCAATTCAAAAGCTCAAGGTGGAGGCAGAAAGTGATTCACGTCGTGTCGCGACGAGTGCTTGTTGGGAGGCAACCCAGCTTTAATGCTTTCTTTTATTTATTTTGTATTTTTTTTAATTGTATTATTTTTGTAGTGTCAATTTTTGATTTTCCAATAGCATGGAAAGCAAAGCTATTGGATGGATGCAACAGCAAACCAGATGGTTAGAACTAAGTGTGAGGTACCCGCACGAAGGACCAAACATGGGAGAAGTCTGAGTACCCCATGAGCTGCTAGTACTTCGGCCTTTGGCCTACCAGGGAGTTTCTTTTACCCTCTTATAGTTATGATGTGCATTGGGGACAATGCACAATTTTAAGTGTGGGGTGAGGAGATTGTCTGGGTGACTTTCTATGCTACTTTAGCTGTGTTAGTTTAATTGAATAATGCTTTTAAAAAAAATAGATTGGACTTTTCCCGATGATAAATATCCTAGACAATTCTCTTGAGGGACTTAAGTCGAACAAAAAAATCTGTTTGGTAGTGTATCAACTCCCCCTTGGTTTTTCTTTAAACCACGGTTCTTTTCCAAGGTTTTCCATTTGAACCGGGTGTAGTTAGTTTGTTTTTCTTTTTTTTCTTTTTTTTAAGTTTAGGAATTTTTGGGCGAGAAAAAAATAGAAATAGGATCCCTTAACTCCATGGTACCTTGAATAGAGATTGCTTTAGTGTGACACTTAGACTCATTAGTTGACTCTAGCAATAAAGCCTTAAATTGTGTGTTTGTGAGTTGGCTTAAGCACCTTGAGCAGAGTGTCTGATGGTCCTAACTGAATTGATTCATATGCCATGTGTGAGTGAGGCTTTGTGTATTCTATGCTAACACTCAATGCCTAGAACTTGCCATGTGTGTGTACGAAGCGAAATGGTAGTCTTAATTGGTCTAGAAAACGATATAGGCGTTTCCTTGTTGAACCTATCTATATATGTTTTCAACCACCTGATTGTATATATCCTAGTTAACCTCTTTGAGCATGTAATCCTGTTTCTTTGGCAACCACATTACAAGCCTTACCCAATTTTTGAATTGTCTATTTTTTTAACCCTATCACCTCTTAGAAGCACTTGAACTGTAATAAATATGGAAAAGTTAAAGTTTGGGGTGGTTGGTTGGGCTTTTGAGTGGGATTAAGAAGACAGTCATAAAAAAATAAAAAAATAAAAAGAGACTGAGCTGAATAATTTTTAAAAGAATAAGTCTCAAAATGGTGGTGGCTTTTAAAAGAGAAAGTGTGCTTAAAGAAGTAAGGGGTTTAACTCAATGATGTAAAGGTGGAATGAAGGTTTGACAAAGGTATGGGCTTAAAAGTGGAAAATGTAGTGAAGTGCTTAGGGAGGTGTAGTCACTATACCCATATGTATCCTACCTGTCCCGTAGCCAACATTACAACCAAATAAAGTCCTACTTGATTCTAGACCAAATGGGCTCGATTAGTCGAGTATTACACTACGGGCAAGCCTATGGTGCGTTGTTTGTGGCATAAGAATTTATTTCTGAGGGTGAGTGAAATCTTACGTATTTGAACTCCTCAGTGTGTGAATTATAATGACCATGACACAAGTCTCTTTTGTGGTAAGTAGGCACGTGATTCATGAAGGGAAGGTAAGTCAGGACCTCTGACAGAGAGTATGAAAGCCGGTTAGGGACATTACGTGGCTAGAGAGAGAGTCCACTCTTGAGGTTAGGATGTTACGCTAAGGTAGTCTCCCCATGTGAATTATTCTTGGTATAAGGAGTAGGGAAGTGACCCAGTGACGATTAGGCCTATAGAGTGTGGTTTTGTTGCTAGAGGACTAGCAACTGTTTAAGTGTGGGGTGTTGATAGTAGCCTATATTATGTGATGTAGATGCTATTTATGCTCTAAGTTAACCATACTTTATTGGTGTTTTAAGTGCTAAATGATAACAAAATGCTCTAATTGAGGTTTTTATGCTTTGTAGTAGTTACTCCAAGTTAGGAGGAGGATTTAGAGTGTTTTGGAGTCAAATATGTAGATACAATGCCAATCGAGAAGAGCCTGGATGAAAACGAGCAAGAAAAGGCGAAGAAAAAAATGGGCAACAGTCCACCGCGACCGCGGTAGGGCCATGGCCGGAACGCGGTGGAAAAGGGCGCAAAACAGAATAGTCTAAAACGGCCGCGGTCTGACCGCGGTTGGCCCGCAACCGCGGTCGATCTGGAGAAGGCCGAGAAAGTCCAGGGGATAAAGTGTAAAGCGTGGGAAACTTATCCTAACCCTATATAAACTCAACAAACTCACCCAAGTTAAGGTTAAGCTTGTTTTTAGACCTAAGGAGGCTAATGAGATCGGGGATTTGACATAAGGAGGCAAGAACACACTAGAAGCAAGGCGGAGAATTCTTCCACGAGTTTTTCACTTCCTTCTTCCTATTTCCATTACTGGTTATGAATTCTTGTATTGTAGTTATGCATACTATTATGAATAGCTAATTTTTTTATCTAGAGTTTTGATAGAACCTTTTGTAGGATGAATTCTTGTTATATTTTTATATAATTAAGCCGTTGGATTTCTCTACTTGTTCAACTACGTGTTTGTTGTTGTTGATTGAATGGCCATCAATTGAATCTGCCTATTTAGTGTGTACTGCTGGAGAGAGAGTGCATATTTAGGTAGTTGTTGAATAACATCACTCCTAACGTATGTGAAAGATCAATACGGAGGGTTTCAAGGCGGGATTAGAGATAACGAAACCTTGGTGCGATCATAGTGAGCGCTTAATTAGTGCTAGCTAGTGTAGTTCGAGAGAATACATCTAGTAAATTGTGGTAGTTGCTTGAAAGAGAGCTATGACACTCAGAGTACTCACGATCAGTAGAGAATACTTAGGCGAAATTATAGAAGATGTAGCAAGAAAGATTCCGACAATTGGGGAAATCATAACTCTAGACCTCCTAATCTTTTCTCCAACCCTTACTATCCCTAGTTTTTAATTTACTTCTTTAATTTTTTAGTTAATTAGTTAGACATAAAAATCTTAATATTATAACTTAGGAATTGTTCGAGCTTGTCTTTCGAGTGATATTGAACAGTTATAGTGAAACCTTAGTTCTCTGTGGGATTCGACTTCGGACTTTTAAACCGGATTATATTTGCATCGACTGCTTATCATTTTTAGGACTAGATTTGGGCATGATTAGAAGGTATGACAGTGATTAAAAATAAAAACAATAAACTAATACCTACCAGGACCGTCACAGGATGGAGAGTTTGTATATATTATAGACGTCTCAATGATGCCACTAGAAAAGATCACTTTCCTTTACCATTTATCGATCAAATGTTGGAAAGAATTTCAGGATATGATTTTTATTGTTTTCTTGATGGCTATTTAGGGTATAACCAAATACCAATCGCACCAGAAGATCAAGATAAGACAACTTTCATATGTCTTCATGGAGCATATGCCTATAGGAGAATTCCATTTGATAATATTATCAGAAGGTGTGTACCAGAAGAAGAAATGCCCAAAATTTTGTATCATTGCCATGATGGAACAGTTGGAGGACATTATGCAGCAAATCGAACTGCCTTTAAAGTTCTGGAGGTTGGATTTTTCTGGCCAAC
Source organism: Nicotiana attenuata (assembly GCF_001879085.1). Taxonomy (NCBI): domain Eukaryota; kingdom Viridiplantae; phylum Streptophyta; class Magnoliopsida; order Solanales; family Solanaceae; genus Nicotiana; species Nicotiana attenuata. The sequence continues at coordinate 120,623 of NW_017671694.1, forward strand.
ACTTTTTAAGGACGCTCGTGCTTACGTTGCACAATATTACAGGTGTCAAAGAACAAGTAATATCACTAAGAGAGATGAGATGCCATTACAATCAATACAGGTATGTGAAATATTTGATGTATGGGGAATAGATTTCATGGGTCCTTTTCCTTCATCTCATTCTTTTGAATATATCCTCATGGTTGTGGATTATGTTTCAAGATGGGTTGAAGTCATCCCAACAAGGAAAAATGATGCCCAAACTGTGTGTAATTTTCTCAAGAAAAATATTTTTACCAGGTTTGGTACACCACGAGTCATCATTAGCGACCAAGGGTCTCATTTCATGAATAGGCAATTTTCAGCATTGTTGTCAAAATATAGTGTGACTCACAAAACAGGAACACCATATCATGCTCAAACACAAGGGCAAGTTGAGGTTCCTAACCGTGAATTAAAAAGAATACTTGAAAAAATGGTTGGAATCTCCAGAAAAGACTGGGCTTCAAAATTAGATGACACACTGTGGGCATAGCGAACGGCGTTTAAAACGCCAATTGGTACGTCTCCATATCGATTAGTCTTTGGAAAAGCTTGTCATCTTCCAGTTGAATTAGAACACAAAGCTTTTTGGGCGTTGAAAGCATTGAACTTTGAATTAACCCCTGCTAGTAAAAATAGATTTTCTCAGGTGAATGAATTGGAAGAACTCAGATTAGAAGCCTATGAAAATGCCAAAATTGTTAAAGAAAAAACAAAAAAATGGCACGACAATTTAGTCCGATAAAAAAATTTCAAAATTGGATATCAGGTACTTCTATACAACAGTAGGCTTAGGCTATTTCCAGGAAAATTAAAATCCAGGTAGACGGGTCCTTACAATGTTACAGATGTTACTCCATACGAAGCAATTGAGATTCAACAAACTAATGGAGGAGACAAATTTAAGGTAAATGGTCACAGGTTAAAATTATATTTTGGAGGGCATTTTGAGCAACAACCATTTGTCACTTTGATAGATTGATGAAGTCTACAATTAATAAGTCGAGCTGACTACGTTAAACTCAGAACTATGGTTCCTTACCCGTAGCCATTGAGGGAGAAGCAATGGAGCCTTATAAGTCCAACATAGATTTAAATAGTTAAATGCTTAATCAATTAATCTGGTTAATATCCAAGTTATTATACAACCAAAACATCTCATGAAGTGCTCTACAAAAGTAGAGTCACCTACACAGGAGCAACTCCATGGTAATCGGTATGCCTAAGTAACTGGTTGGTTAACCATTTAATAATGCAATTCATATGCTGGCACAAGTAAATTTTCTGATTTATATTTAAATCAAGAACCATATGGTAAGGTGTTGAATTAGTTTAGTGTGCTAAATTATAAGTTATGTGATTAAAGATATTTGAAAAAAAAATTATTATATTTTACTTATAAGTAATACTTTTTATCATAGATATGAAATGTATTAGTTTTTAATTATATGTGTATATGTATGAACGTGTTTATGTGTTAGATACTTAGTACTAGTCTACTAGATGGTATAAGTGTTCTTTGTGGGAAAAAACAACCAAAAGATCTCTTCATCAGTATAAGTGTAAGATTTTTAGTAATTAATAAAAAAAAATTAAAAAAACTGAAAGCTAAAAAAGGAAAACAAGCGATCAGAGTAGGAGGAAAGATAAAGTGAATCTTTTAAGTGTCAGAATGTTTTTCCTATCTGTCACACGAAATCAATTCAATCTTATAAAGGATAACTTTTTACTCTACACTTTTCACCACAATCAGACAACAACTTTCTTTCTCTTATACCATGTAACTTTACCAAAGTGTCTTGTTCTCTTCTTTCTTCTTTTATTATGTTCACTATCTTCTCTGTCTAAATAAGTCTCTTTCACATGGCTCTTAACTCCAAATTATCTTTAGAATATTGGGTTAATGAAAACTCTTTTCGTTCTGAAATTCCAAAAAAGGGATTTTTTTTTTAACAAAGAAGATGGGAGGGAAGAAGCATTTATTGTGCAGACCACTGAACATTTTGAATAGAGTGAATTTGCAACACCACCTGGGTCATACAGCCTCACCCTCCTTGGAGAGTTTTATAAAAAATTAGATGAAACCAACAATGTTTCTAATATTTTAGGAAGGCCAGTAAATTTCTCTCCAATAACTATTAACAAGTTGTTCTCGTTATCTACAGTTGATGATAGTGCTACAATTAAACTTCTTGATAATCCAGATTTAGAATCGGTAGAGAAATGCTTATGTCCTTATGGTGCTGATTGGAGCTATACATCAACCGGTAATAAACTTTATCTCCGTGAGAAGAACATAAGAAAGGAGGCAAAGCCATTACTTGCTTTTCTAAGCAGTAGATTAATTCCAACTGATGATTTATCTATGGTTGATATACCTAAACCCTCTCTATTCTTTGCTCTTTATTATAGACAACCTATTGATTTTGGTAAGCTGATCAATACCAATATTAAAAGGCGTCGCTGTTCCAAATTGGTGGTTCCCTTCAACAATTACTTTGTTGATCAAAAAAGTTGGTATTGTTCCAAGTCATGATTCTACTGTTGAATCTAAAAAATTCATAAGTAAGAAATTATGAAAAAAATGTGGAAAGACTGAACGGCCAAGAAATAAAAAAAGTTATGAGATGATCTTGAAATCTATGGAAAAAAAATATTGTGGGGAGTTGCTGAAATGGAAACAAAGGTGGCAACAAAAATGATGGTACAATTTGAGAAAATAAAAACAAATTTAGAAGAAAAATTGATGATGGGAATTCATGAAATGAAAAAACAGTGGCTGGAAAAGTTAAATAAAAATGAAAAAATGGAATTGCCAACCAATTTTACAGGTGATATGACTACAAATTGGGGTTACACTAATCCATCAATGAATTTTTTATCACTTATTTTTGATGGTCCATCTACCAGTTCTTTCCCAATTTCTTACTTGAGGATCACTACATAGATTTCTCACAAATTGTACCACCATCTTTGCCAACTCTCCCATCACTACCAGTTATATTTTCATATGTGAATGATTTTACTACTGTTGTATCTCATAACATGGAACCGGATTAGGAGAAAAAGGGAAAGTGACCACGAGATGGGTGTCACGACCCTAAACCCAGACCCGGTCGTAATGGCGCCTCTCGTGAAGACAAGGCCAATCGACATAACTCCCAATTCATATAAAACGATCATAATAACACAGTTTAAGTCATTAACATGCTAATAATCCCAAAATATAAGCGAAACAGTATAATTTGCGAAAAAACAACCAACACAGCCCGACATCGGGGTGTCACCAGTCATGAGCATCTAACATAAGTCTAGAAATAGGGAAAAAGGGCCACACAGTCTATTACAAAATCCAGTACTAGGGAAAAGAAACAATGATAAGAGGGAGAAACACTAGGTTGCGAATGCCGAGCAGCTACCTAGTGGACTCCGGAAATCTGCTGGAAGCTATCAACCCTCGCTAGCAGGACCTGAAGCGCCTGAATCTGCACACAGGGTGCAGGGAGTAAAGTGAGTACTCCAACTCAATGAGTAATAACAATAAATGAAGACTGAGCGATAAGAAATCACGTAAAATCACAACAACATGCTATAAAGAAGCAGAATAAAACTAGCAAAGTACAATAAAACAGTGAAATCATAAAACACCTTCAAGCAGTTAAACACGTAAATGAAAGGCAGCTAGAAAAGATAAACACATAAAAACTACCCCTCGGGCTTAATAACAACAGAATTAGCCCCTCGGGCAATAACAATAGAACAACACGAGCCCCTCAGGCTATATCTCATATCACAATGGGTACCCGCGCTCACTGGGAGTGTACAGACTCCGGGAGGGGACCCTTACGGCCCAAGCGCAATATCAAGCCATCTCATGGCATAATCACTAGGCTCTCGGCCTCATATCAACAAGCCACCTCATGGCGTACAATCTCAGGCCCTCGGCCCCATAATCATAATCAGTGTATCACTGCTGCGGCGTGCAGCCCGACCCAAAAGTATCCTCACAACATAGGCCCTCGGCCTTACTCAGTCAGAGTCTCATAAGCCACTCGGGCAACAGTAAAACATGATGCTCAGCCCAAAATATGATTTAAAATATTATTTAAAGTGTTAAACAGAGTAAACATGGCTGAGTTATGAAAATAGTAGAATATAACATGACTGAGTACAAGTATGAATTCAAAACAGCAAGGAAATGGCGGTAAAAACCCCCTAAAGGTACAAATAGTTGGCACGAGGCACAGATGTGGCATTCAGCCCAAGACATGATGATAACAAACGGTTTTCAATCAAATACGCGGTAAAACAGTCATTCCAGATGGACTAAGTCACAATCCCCAATGGTGCACGACTCCACGCTCGTCATCTAGCGTGTGCGTCACCTCAATATAGCACAACGATATGAAATCCGGGGCTTCATACCCTCAGGACAACATTTACAATCAGTACTCACCTTAATCCGGCCCAAACTCTAGCTCGCGATGCCTTTGCCCCTCAAATCGGCCTCCGGATGCTCCAAATCTAGGCAAAATCAGAACACAACCATCAAAATATGCTAAGGGAACAAAGCCCACTCGAAAATAATCGAAAAACAACGCGAATCCCGAAATTAACCAAACACGACCCCCGGGCCCACATCTCGGAATTCGATAAATTTTATATCATTAGACTCCTTATCTCCCCACGAGTTCATACATATCAAAAGTTCTAAAATCCGACCTCAAATGGGCCTTCAAATCCTTAATCAAAGGCCTAAGTTCCAAGCCCTAGTTTCCTCCATATTTAACCCTTAATTTCCATAATTACAGCTCTAATCCGTGAAATAATACCATAGAACGAGTTTCTATGATCCAAAACCTTACCTCAATGAAGTCTCCTTGAATTCTCTCTTCAAAATCGCCCAAAAACTCCAGAAATCGCGTCTAAAAAATGGTGAAACCTCTGAAAATCGCGAAGGAAAAATTATATACCTTCTGACCCAGGGTTTTCGCACCTGCGGTCCAAATCCCGCTGCTGCAGTCCTGCTTCTGCGGCCAAGACCACCGCATCTGCGGTTTTCACTTAAATGACCAATACTGCATCTGCGATTAAAATCTCGCACCTGCGCGACCGCAGGTGCGCCCTCTTCACCGCTTCTGCGGTTCCAGCTGCTCGCCTACTTGGCCGCATCTGCGGTTGCCTTCCGCTTCTGCGGGCATCGCACCTGCGGCCTCCTAACTGCAGGTGCGGTTATGATAGTAGCAAAAATGCTTGACTATCAAACTCCACTCCAAACCTTCCGTCAACCATCCGAAATCACCCAGAGGCCCCGGGACCTCAACCAAAAGCACCAACAAGTCTTATACTACCATCCAAACTTATACCAATCTTCAAAATCCCTCAAACAACATCAAATCAACCAAAACACATCGGATTCAAGCCTAAGATTCTCAAAATCTTCCGAATTACGCTTTTGATCAAAAAGTCTACCAAACCACGTCCAAATGACCTGAAATTTTGCACACACATCCCAAATGACACAACGGTCCTACTGCAACTCCAGGAATTCCATTCCGACCCCTATATCAAAATCTCACCTATCAATCGGAAAACATCAAAATTTCACTTTCGCCATTTCAAGCCTAAATCTACTATCTACTACGGACCTCCAAAACACATTTCGATCACGCTCTTAAGTCTCAAATCACCTCCCAAAGCTATCCAAACCATCGGAACTCACATCCGAGCCCTCTAACACATAAGTCAACATCCGGTTGACTTTTTCAACTTAAGCTTCCTCAAAAGAGACTAAGTGTCTCAAACCTTACCAAAACCTTCCCGAACCCGAGCCAACCAACCCGATCATTCATAAAACCGATAAACAAAGCAATAAGAAGCAAAAACGGGGGAAACAGAGCGGTAACTCATGAAACGACCGGCCGGGTCGTTACATCCTCCCTCTCTTAAACAAACGTTCGTCCTCGAACGAGTCAAGAAACATACCTGAAGCCTCAAATAGGTGAGGATATCTGCTCCGCATCTCCCGCTCGGTCTCCCAGGTAGCCTCCTCAACGGGCCGACCTCTCCGCTGCACTTTCACTGAGCTATATCCTTTGATCTCAACTTTCGAACCTAACGCTCCAAAATAGCTACTGGCTCCACATCATAAGTCAGATCACCATCTAACTGAACCGTGCTGAAATCCTGAACATGAGACGGATCCCCAATATACTTTCGGAGCATAGAAACATGAAATACTGGATTCACACTCGACAAGCTGGGTGGCAAAGCAAGCTCATAAGCCACCTGCCCAATCCTCCGAAGTACCTCAAAAGGCCCAATGAACCGAGGACTCAATTTACCCTTCTTCTCAAATCTCATAACACCCTTCATGGGTGAAACCTTCAACAGAACCTTCTCACCAACCATGTAGGACACATCCCGAACCTTCCTGTCAGCATAGCTCTTTTGTCTCGAATGCGCTGTACGAAGCCTCTCCTAAATCACCTTCACCTTGTCTAAAGCATCCTGCACTAAGTCTGTAACCAATAGCCTGGCCTCGCCCGGCTCAAACCAACCAATTGGAGATCTACACCGCCTCTCATACAAAGCCTCATATGGAGCCATCTGAATACTCAACTGGTAATTGTTGTTATAAGAAAACTCTGCGAGCCGTAGAAACTGATCCCATGACCCTCCAAAATCAATGACACAAGCGCGCAACATGTCCTCCAATATCTGAATAGTGCGCTCGGACTGCCCGTAAGTCTGAGGGTGAAAAGTTGTACTCAACTCAACCTGGGTACCCAACTCCTGCTGTACAGACCTCCAAAACTGTGAAGTAAATTGAGTGCCCCAATTTGAAATGATGGAAACTGGGACACCATGCAAACGAACAATCTCCCGAATATATATCTCTACCAACCGCTCTGAAGAATAGGTGGTACAGATAGGAATAAAGTGCGCAGACTTGGTCAGCTGATCCACAATCACCCAAATAGAATCAAACTTCTTCAAAGTCCGTGGAAGCCCAACTACAAAGTCCATGGTGATCCGCTCCCACTTCCACTCTGGTATATCCATTCGCTGAAGCAAGCCACCCGGTCTCTGATGTTCATATTTCACCTGCTGATAATTGAGACATCGAGATACAAATCCCACGATGTGTTTCTTCATTCTTCTCCACCAATAAAGCTATCTCAGATCCTGATACATCTTCGTGGCACCCGGATGAATGGAATACCGCGAGCTATGGGCCTCCTCCAGAATCAACTCCCGAAGCCCATCTACATTGGGCACACATATCCGGCCCTGCATCCTCAACACTCTGTCATCACCGATAGTCACATCTCGGGCATCATCATGCTGAACTTTGTCCTTAAGGACAAGTAAATGAGGATCATCACACTGGCGCTCTCTGATGCGATCATATAAGGAAGACCGAGAAATCACATAAGCCAATACCCGACTGGGCTCCGAAATATCCAACCTCACGAACCGATTGGCCAAGGCCTGAACATCAATTGCAAGAGGTCTCTCCCCAACTAGAATATATGCCAAACTCCCCATACTCACCGCCTTCCGGCTCAAAGCATCGGCCACCACATTGGCCTTCCCCGGGTGGTACAAGATAGTAATATCATAATCCTTTAGCAACTCCAACCACCTCCGCTGCCTCAAATTGAGATCCTTCTGCTTGAACAAGTGCTGGAGGCTACGATGATCAGTAAACACCTCACAAGAGACACCATACAAATAATGCCTCCAAATCTTCAACGCGAGTACAATGGCAGCCAACTCCAAATCATGAACAGGGTAGTTCTTCTCATGGGGCTTCAACTGTCGAGAAGCATAAGCAATTACTCTACCCTCCTGCATCAAAACGCACCCAATGCCAACTCTCGAAGCATCACAATACACGGTATAAGAACCTGAAGTTGATGCAATACTAACACTAGAGTTGTGGTCAAGGGAGTCTTGAGCTTCTAGAAGCTCTCCTCACACTCATCAGACCACTGAAATGGAGCACCCTTATAAGTCAACTTAGTCAAGGGCGATGCAATAGACGAAAATCCCTGAACAAACCGGCAGTAATAACTTGCCAAACCAAGGAAGCTGCGAATGAGGACGGTCTGGGCCAACTCTAAATCGCCTCTATCTTCTTCGGGTCAACCTGAATACCCTTGCTGGACACCACGTGCCCCAAGAAAGCCACTAAATTGAGCCAAAACTCACATTTGGAGAACTTTGCATAAAGCTTCTCTTCTCTCAATCTCTGCAACACCACTCTCAAATGCTCTGCGTGCTCCTCCTGACTACGCGAGTATACCAGAATATCATCAATGAAGACTATGACAAACGAGTCGAGATACGGTCGGAACACGCTGTTCATCAAATGCATGAACGCTGTTGGGGCATTGGTCAGCCCAAAAGACATCACCAAGAACTCATAATGACCATATTGGGTCCTGAAGGCTGTCTTAAGAATATCCGAGTCCCTGATCTTCAACTGGTGATAACCCGAATGGAGATCAATCTTGGAGAATACCCTAGCTCCCTGAAGCTGGTCGAACAAATTATCGATACGAGGCAAAGGATACTTGTTCTTAATTGTTACTTTGTTCAACTTCCTGTAATCAATGCACTTCCTCATCGTGCCATCTTTCTTCTTCACAAAAAGAACCGGCGCACCCCAAGGTGACACACTAGGCCGAATGAACCCCTTGTCAAGGAGTTCCTGAAGCTACTCCTTTAACTCCTTCAACTCCGCTGGTGCCATACGATACGGTGGAATAGAAATGGGCTGAGTGCCCGGCACCAGATCAATACCAAAGTCAATATTCCTGTCTGGTGGCATGCCCGGCAAGTCTGCAGGAAACACATCGGGGAAATCCCTTACAACTGGAACAGAATCAATACTGGGAGTCTCTGCACTGACATCCCTCACAAATGCTAAGTATGAAAGACAACCTTTCCCAACCATACGCTGGGCCTTCAAGAAAGAAATCACCCTACTTGGGATATAATCGGTCGAACCTCGCCACTCAATCCGTGGCACACCCGGTATAGCCAATGTCACTGTCTTGGCATGACAGTCCAGAATAGCCCGGCATGGAGATAACCAATACATGCCTAATATAACATCAAAGTGTACTATACATAACAACAGAAGACCCACTCGGGTCTCCAGACCCCCAATAAACACAACACACGACCGGTACATACGGTCTACCACAACAGTATCGCCCATTAGCGTAGAGACATGAACAGATGAAACGAGAGACTCATAGGGCGTATCCAAATAATGGGAAAAATAAGATGACACATAAGAGAAAGTAGAACCAGGGTCAAATAACACAGAAACATCTCTGCGGCATACTTAGATAATACCTACAATAACCGCATCTGAAGCAATCGCATCAGGCCTAGCTGGAAGTGCATAGAAACGGGCCTGACCACCACCGGATCGACCTCCCCCTCTTGGGCGACCCCTAGATGACTGTCCCCCACCCCTAGCTGGCTGAGTGGATGGTGAAGTAACTAGCGGTGAAGCTGATGGCTGACCCCTATGTTGAGATGAACCCCCAAGATGACGAGGACACTACCTCAACATATTACCCATCTCTCCACACTCATAGCAACTCCCGGGTGCTGGAGGCGGGGACTGAAGGGAACCCCTAGCACCGGAATGACTAGAAGACGCACCTGGCACAGAAGAATCCTGAACTGATGGAGCACGGGACGAACCCTGGGCTGGAAGGGCACTAAGTAACGAATGACCCTGCTGAGAACCTTGAGAATCGTGGCCCGATGATGCCCCACGATAACCTGGGCGAGATGACTGAGCATGTCTGAACGGGCGGCCTCTGCCATACTGAAATTGACCCCTCGAAGGAGAACCCCCAAAACTACCATGTCCTCGAGGCCTCTTGGCCTCCCTCTCCTCACGCTCCTGACGACGAACTGCCTCAATCTCACGAGCGATATCAACAACCTCCTCAAACGTAGCACCTGATACTCTCTCCCTAGTCATGAGAACCCGAAGCTGATATGTGAGGCCATCAACAAACCTCCTGATCCTCTCACTCTCTGTAGCAAACAGCCAAATAGCATGACGAGCTAACTCTAAGAACCTCATCTTGTACTGAGTTACAGTCATATCCCCCTGTCGCAACTGCTCGAACTACCTACACAGCTCTTTCCTAGGGGACTGTGGAACATACTTCTCCAAAAATAGAACAGAGAATTGTTGCCAAGTAAGAGGTGCCGAACCAACAGGCCTACGCCTCTCATATGCCTCCCACCAAGTGAAGGAAGCTCCCTTAAGCTAAAAAGTCGTGAATGCAACCCCGCTGGTCTCCAGAATACCCGCGGTGCGAAGAATCCTCTGACATCTATCCAAGAAACCCTGGGCATCCTCGCCCTCTACACCACTGAAAGTAGGAGGATGAAGTCTGCCAAACCTCTCCAATCTGCGCTGCTCGTCCTCTGGCATAACAGGAGCTATGTAACCCTGAGAAGCTGCCACCGGCTGGGCTAGTGGTGCCTCCAGTGTCTGCAATCCCTGAGCAACATGATCGGGTGTGCGGGCGGCGAGAATCTGAGAGCCTCCCCCGGCCTGAGAAGTGGCTGCGGTAGTAGAAACCGCGACCACCTGAGCAAGGCTCGTACACACTGTCAAGATTTGGGCCAAAGTCTCCTGAAGACCTGGAATCACAATGGGCACAGCTGGTGCCTGAGCTGGTGATGCTGGAGCGTCCACAACTGGGACCTGATCTTGAACTAGGGCGGCTGATGGATCTGCAGGTGCTGCCCCAGCTGCTGTGCGGGTTACACCCCTGCCCCTACCACGGCCTCGACTGCGTCCTCGGCCTCTAGTGTCCCCAGCTGGTGGTACTGGTGGTCGTCCATCCTGACTAGTCGCTCGTGTCCTCACCATCTGTGAGAGAGTAGAATAATAGAAGTTTAGTACTCGGATCAAAAAATTTGCACGACAAGAATTTCAAGGATATGAAGTTCTCCTAAAGGTTCTGCAGCCTCTCGAGGATAAATACAGACGTCTCCGTACCGATCCGCGAGACTCTACTAAACCTTCTCATGACTTGTGAGACCTATGTAACCTAGGCTCTGATACCAACTTGTCACGACCCTAAACCCAGACCCGATCGTGATGGCGCCTCTCGTGAAGACAAGGCCAGCCGACACAACTCCCAATTCATCTTAAACGATCATAATAACACAATTTAAGTCATTAACATGCTAATAATCCCAAAATAGAAGTGAAACAGTATAATTTGCGGAAAAACAACCAACACAGCCCGACATCGGGGTGTCAACAGTCATGAGCATCTAACATAAGTCTCGAAATAGGGAAAAAAGGCCACACAGTCTATTATAAAATCCAGTACTAGGGAAAAGAAATATGACGACCGGGCCAGTCGTCTCATAAGTAACCGCTCCGTTTCCCCATTTTTGTTCTTTATGTTTTGTTTATCCGTGTTTTGAGGTATCGGGTTGGTCGGATTGAATTCGGATTAGTTTTGGTGAAGTTTGAGACACTTAGTCTCTTTTAAGGAAGTTTAAGTTGGAAAAGTCAACCGGATGTTGACTTACGTGTTAGAGGGCTCGGATGTGAGTTCCGATGGTTCGGTTAGCTTCGGGGGTGATTTATGACTTAGGAGCATGATCGGAATGAGTTTGGAGGTTTGGAGTAGTTTTAGCCTTGAATTGGCGAAGTTGATATTTTGGCAATTTCCCGTTGATAGGCGAGATTTTGGTATAGGAGTCGGAATGGAATTCCGAGAGTTGCAGTAGTTCCGTTGTGTCATTTGGGATGTGTGTGCAAAATTTTAGGTCATTCGGACGTGGATTGGTTGAGTTTTTTATCAAAAGCAGAATTTGGGAGATTTTTAGAAACTTAGGCTTGAATCCGATGTGTTTTGGTTAATTTGATGTTGTTTGAAGTGTTTTGATGATTGGAACAAGTTTGAATAAGGTATTAGGATATGTGTGTGCCTTTGGTTGAGGTCTCGGGGGCTTCGGGTGAGTTTCGGGTGGTCAATCGGATCATTTTGGAGTTAAGAAAATTGCAGAAAATCTGTTCAGTTGTTGCAGGGATTTTACCCTTCGCGTTCGCGAGTGGAGCTTCGCGTTCGCGAAGGGCTAAGGAATTGGTGAATCATGTTCGCGAGATGGCAATTGCGTTTGCATAGGGTCTTTTGGTCAGCTGGTCTGAGGTCAAGGTTGCTCATCGCGTTCGCGATGGACGGAGCGCGTTCGTGAAGGTTCGCCTGGGTAAAGCATTGCGTTCGCGGGGGGCTTTGTCGCGATCGCGTAGAAGGAAAATTGGTCAAAATAAAATTTTGCTTCGTGAACGCGAGGGTTTAACCGCGTTCGCGAAGAAGGAAATTAAGGCCTGCGCAGAATGTTTTTAACTCGTCTTGTCCGCAATTTTGAGGCTTATTTCCTCCATAGCTGGTCATTTTTAGAGATTTTTGAAGGGGATTGAAGAGGGATTCAAGGGAATCATGTTGAGGTAAGATTCTTGGACCCAAAACTCGATTATTATGAGAATTCCACATAGAAAATCATGGAACTTAAGATAAAAATTGAAGAACTAGGGCTTGGAAATTTAGACTTTTGATTGGGGATTTGAAGGACCATTTGGGGTCGGATTTGAGAACTTTTGATATGTATGAACTCGTGGGGAGATAAGGAATCCGTTGATGTAAAAATTTCTGAATTTCGAGACGTGGGCCCGGGGGTCGGGTTTTGGTAATTTCGGGATTTGTGCCCTTTATTGATTGTTTTCGCTTGAGCTTTGTTCCCTTTGCATATTTTGACGTCCTCGTTCTGATTTTGGTTAGATTCGACGCGCGTGGAGGCCGATTGGAGGGGCAAAGGCGTCGCGAGCTAGAGATTTAGCCGGTTTGAGGTGAGTAATGATTGTAAATAATGTTCTGAGGGTTTGAAACCCCGGATTGCACATCGTAGTGCTATGTTGAGGTGAGATACACGCTTGTTGACGAGCGTGGGGTCATACACTATTGGGGATTGTGACTTGGTCCGTCCCGGTTGATGATTTTACCGCGTATTTGACTGAAAATTATTTGCTATCATTATGATTTGGGCTAAAAGCCATATTTGGGCTTCGTGCCAACTATTGAACCCTTCAGGGCTTTTTATTGATATTTCCTAACTGTTTTGACTTACTACTTGAACTCAGTTAAGTTATTTTCCACTGTTTTACTACTTAGCCATTTTTACTCAGTTTTGAGACTTAAATGACATTTGGGTTAAGAAACACTGTTTTACTATTGCCCGAGGGGCTTGTGAGGATTTTGACTGAGTAAGGCCAAAGGCCTATGTTGTGAGGAAACACTGATACTGATTTGAGGCCGAGGGCCTGAGATATGTACGCCACGAGGTGGTTTGATTGATATGAGGCCGAGGGCCTAGATTTGATGCCACGAGATGGCTTGTTATTGCGCTTGGGCCGTATGGGGCCCCTCCAGGAGTCTGCACACCCCCAGTGAGCGCGGGTACCCATTGTGTTGTGAGATTGAGCCCGAGGGGCTGGTATTGTTCTGAGATGTTGCCCGAGGGGCGGATTTGTGGATATTGTGCCCGAGGGGCGAGCTTCTATTTATTTACTATACCTTAATTGTTTGTCAATTACCTGTTCATTGTTGGAAAAAGGATTTTACTTGACTTTTCACTAGTTTACTGTTTTTAACTGGTTTTACTGCTTCATTATAGAATGCCTTGTGCCTTACGTGTTTTCTTACTTTCAGTTATTATTTACATTTGTTACTCACTGAATTAGAGTACTCACTTTACTCCCTGCACCCTGTATGCAGATTCAGGCGTAGCTGGTTCCGCTCCCGAGTGCTGATCCTTCCAGCTTCAGGCAGATATTCGGAGTACACGAGGTAGCTGCCTGGCGTCCTCAGTTTCCATGTTTCTCCTCCTTTATCATTTCTATCATGTTTCAGACAGATGTACTAGTTTACATACTTAGCAGACTTGTATTATGACTTATAGATGCTCATAACTTGTGTAGGGTTGTGTTGGGTTATATTTCTGCACTTTATTGATATTATCCGTTACTTGGTACTATTAAATCATGTTTTAGACTGTTTTATGTTGTTAAACTATTTTACAAAGGTAAATTGGGTTTAGTTGGTTGGACTTGTCTTCATGAGAGGCGCCATCACGACCGGGTTGGGATTTAGGGTCGTGACAAGAAACAATGATAAGAGGGAGAAACACTGGGCTGCAAATGCCGAGCAGCTACCTAGTGGACTCCGAAAATCTGCTGGAAGCTATCAACCCTCGCTAGCAGGACCTGAAGAGCCTGAATCTACACACATGGTGCAGGGAGTAAAGTGAGTACTCCAACTCAGTGAGTAATAACAATAAATGAAGACTGAGCGATAAGAAATCACGTAAAATCACAACAACATGCTATAAAGAAGCAGAATAAAACCAGTAAAGTACAATAAAACAGTGAAATCATAAAACACCTTTAAGCAGTTAAACACGTAAATGAAAGGCAAAAGATAAACACATAAAAACCGCCCCTCGGGCACAATAACAACAGAATCAGCCCCTCGGGCAATAACAATAGAACAACACCAGCCCCTCGGGCTATATCTCATATCACAATGGGTACCCGCTCTCACTGGGGGTGTACAGACTCCGGGAGGGGCCCCTTACCGCCCAAGCGCAATATCAAGCCATCTCGTGGCATAATCACTCGGCTCTCGACCTCATATCAACAAGCCACCTCGTGGCGTACAATCTCAGACCCTCGGCCCCATAATCATAATCAGTGTATCACTGCTGCGGCGTGCAGCCCGACCCAAAAATATCCTCACAACATAGGCCCTCAGCCTTATTCAGTCAGAGTCTCATAAGCCACTCAGGCAACAGTAAAACATGATGCTCAGCCCCAAATATGATTTAAAATATTATTTAAAGTGTTAAAATAGAGTAAACATGGCTGAGTTATGAAAATAGTAGAATATAACATGACTGAGTACAAGTATAAAGTCAAAACAATGAGGAAATGGCGGTAAAAACCCCCTAAGGGTCCAAATAGTTGGCATGAGGCCCAAATATGGCATTCAACCCAAGACATGATGATAACAAACGGTTTTCAATCAAATACGTAGTAAAACAGTCACTCGGGATGGACTAAGTCACAATCTCCAACGATGCACGACCCACGCTCGTCATCTAGCGTGTGCGTCACCTCAATAGAGCACAACGATGTGAAATCCGGGGCTTCATATCCTCGGGACAACATTTACAATCATTACTCACCTCAATCCGGCCCAAACTGTAGCTCGTGATGCCTTTGCCCCTCGAATCGGCCTCCGGATGCCCCAAATCTAGGCAAAATCAGAACATGATCATCAAAATATGCTAAGGGAACAAAGTCCACTCGAAAACAATTGAAAAACAACGCGAATCCTGAAATTAACCAAACCCGACCCCCGGGCCCACGTCTCGGAATTTGATAAATATTACATCATTAGACTCCTTTTCTCCCCACGAGTACATACATATCAAAATTTCTAAAATCCGACCTCAAATGGGCCTTCAAATCATTAATCAAAGGCCTAAGTTCCCAAGCCCTAGTTTCCTCTATATTTAACCCTTAATTTCCATAATTACAGCTTTAATCCGTGAAATAATACCACAGAACGAGTTTTTATGATCCAAAACCTTACCTCAATGAAGTCTCCTTGAATTCCCTCTTCAAAATCGCACAAAAACTCCAAAAATCGCGTCTAAAAAATGGTGAAACCTCTGAAAATCGCGAAGGAAAAATTATATACCTTCTGACCCAGGCTTTTCGCACCTGCAGTCCAAATCCCGCTCCTGCGGTCCCGTTTCTGCGGCCAAGACCACCGCATCTGTGGTTTTCACTTAAATGACCAATACCGCATCTGCGATTAAAATCTCGCACCTGCGCTGCCGTAGGTGCGCCCTCTTCACCGCTTCTGCGGTTCCAGCTGCTCGCCTACTTGGCCGCATCTGTGGCTGCCTTCCGCTTCTGCAGGCATCGCACCTGCGGCCTCCTAACCGCAGGTGCGGTTATGACAGTAGCAAAAATGCTTCAGCTATCAAACTCCACTCCAAACCTTCCGTCAACCATCCGAAATAACCCCGAGGCCCTCGCGACCTCAACCAAAAGCACCAACAAGTCTTATACTACCATCCAAACTTATGCCAATCTTCAAAACCCCTCAAACAACATCAAATCAACCAAAACACATTAGATTCAAGCCTAAGATTCTCAAAATCTTTCGAATTACGCTTTTGATCAAAAAGTCTACCAAACCATGTCCGAATGACCTGAAATTTTGCACACACATCCCAAATGACACAACGGTCCTACTACAACTCCCGAAATTCCATTCCGACCCCTATATCAAAATCTCATATCAACCGGAAAACGCAAAAATTTTACTTTCGCCATTTCAAGCCTAAATCTACTACGGACCTCCAAAACACATTCTGATCACGCTCCTAAGACTCAAATCACCTCCCGAAGCTATCCGAACCATCGGAACTCACATCCGAGCCCTCTAACACATAAGTCAACATCTGATTGACTTTTCCAACTTAAGCTTGCTCAAAAGAGACTAAGTGTCTCAAACCTTACCAAAACCTTTCCGAACCCGAGCCAACCAACCCGATCATTCATAGAACCGATAAACAAAGCAATAAGAAGCACAAACAGGGAAAACAGAACGGTAAATCATAAAACGACCGGCCAGGTCGTTACAATGGGGTTGGAGAAGGAAAAGAATAAATGA
Source organism: Nicotiana attenuata (assembly GCF_001879085.1). NCBI lineage: Eukaryota > Viridiplantae > Streptophyta > Magnoliopsida > Solanales > Solanaceae > Nicotiana > Nicotiana attenuata. The sequence continues at coordinate 137,455 of NW_017671694.1, forward strand.
ACGATAGAAGTGAAAGCATTTTCATCCGGAGGATGAAATGTCTAAGTAGGGGGAAGTTTTTTTTGTGTCTCAACTTTCTGCTAAGTTACTGCCTATGAACCATTTCTATGGTTTGCTTGGTCTTGTCCTTTATTCCACTATGTACACATGTAAGAATAATTTGGATGACTACTTTTGCTAACTTTTGTGGTATGGGGGGACCAAATGATCAATATGTTAATATATGACTATTTCCTTATGCATTAATGTTGGTTTTCACTTTGTTATATTTAACTTACTAATGTTGTTATTTTTGTTGAGAAACAGGCAATGAGTTACAATGTTCTCTATTATTATCAATTTTTCCTCTTATTTATGTTTCAACTTATATATATTCAAAAACTCCTGTAGCCATTGAGGGTGAGGCAATGGAGCCTTATAATCCAATATGCATATTATGAAATACACTTGATTAATTGGCACAGGTAATTTTCTAGTTTATATATAAACTAGACTTGTGATTTAATGCAAAATATGTTTTGCTGCAGTTTCTTTCAACCTTTCTTCTGCAGTTGTATATTTGAAAGCCAAAAAGAGTATATATATATATATATATATATATATATATATATATATATATATATATATATATATATATATATATATATAT